>NC_138310.1:46037500-46277500 GCF_965601325.2 Salmo salar | reverse complement strand
GAGTTGACATTCATCAGAACCTTGTGAGCATAGAGGCTGTCACAGGTGAGGCTTCCTGTGGTCAGGGCTACTTTTTTTGGAAAGGGGGGGGGTCACTGACAGTCACTCAATTAGCCCATGTCACCAAACATTTTTAGATTGGTAAATTAGCTATCTAAACCTCATCTGCAAATGACTGACCGGGCCCTGACCTCCAGGGGGCCCCCACTGGTTTTGTTAGTCACTCTGACTCAGATATCATATTAACATGGCACCAGTCATGGCAGAATATGCAGAATTGCAGGAGATTAGCTTTTAAACTGCAAAAATGTCTCTCCGCCCCATGGTAAAATGTGTAAATTGCAGAACATTTGCTGAAAAATTGCTAATATTTCTCTCTACCCTATGGCAAAATGAGTAAAATGCATGAAGTTAGCTATAATACAACTGCAACATTTTCTCTACGCCCCATGGCAAAAGGTGTAGAATTGCAGGAAATTAATTTTAAAACATTTTTTAAATGAAAAAAATGTTTTGCCAGCAAGGTGGGGCCCCCAACCAAATCTCAATTAGGGCCCCCGAAAGGCTAGGGCGGCCCTGTCTATGGAAATCTTCCCTGAATGACACTTGTATCCCAAAGATAGACAGTTTGTCTTCCAACCAATTTTGTGGCTGGAATTTTCCTTCGATTTTTTTTTTTTTTTTTTACTTTATAGTAGATATATGATATGCCTTCATGCCCCAAACATCAAATTGGCTTAGTCTAACTCAGTTTAAAACCCCATGTAGGTTACATTACAAAAGCACAAATGCAACAATTTACTTTTCAGAGAGGATAGGTGTGTGAGGCAATTCCTATAGGAAAACACTTGATAAACTTAATTCACCATAATTGAGATAGAAAAAAATACATAGGGAATGAATGAATGAGGGGGGGGGGCAGATAAATCAGGTTATTCAATTGACGCAACGCAGACCCCATGGCACATTTGAGGGACCGATAAGGCATCTTGCATAGGCTATGGACATTACACGATGTGGTTTTATATTCTCAATGAACCCTATTAACCGTAAACAATACATAATGAAAGTCAATAGCCTACCATTCCTCAAAATGATTATCTCAGAGGAGCAGTACACAAGCAGTCATTGTAGACTTGTACACTTTCTTACCTGGCTCTTCAACATCAATCGACGTTTTTGCTGTTTTAGCAGTGCTTCTCCTTATATCTCTTTTGTTTTTTTCTCCTTATGGAACAGGTGTAGACTCGGTTGGCTTTAGCGGTAAGGAAAACACGGCAGCAGTTTGTGCAATGCAATCCCCAGTTTTCTATAGCAATGCGCTTTCGCGGGTAGCCCTTAATATGGGGTAGCCTCTTGCACGCTGGTATAGGGAGAGAAATAACCTGCTATATGCGCGTATCGACCATGCTACTCACTCAATAACCATTTAAAAATCGGTCCTCTTTCCGTATATCCTTGCGGTAACAGTTATATGGGGCATTGATTCGTTCTCTTATATCCGCATCCAAAATAGTTGGAAATTATCCTCTACTTTTCTTTTAAGAAAATGAGTGGTATATTCCTCCAAATGTGAACAATTGTCCTTTCCTTAGAGTACTTTCTTGCCTTGAAATTGACAAGTAGCTTGAATTTATTTCAGCCTATCTTATTCAGTTTATTCTCAAGAAAAAAATAGGGCTCTCCCTCCTTCCCTTTGCTCCTGCGGCCGACCGACCGTAGTTGAAAATGCTTTACCACAGCTTGAGCTTCAGGGAGGGTACGGAACGCAATGCATCCAAATGTCAACGGTTAATTAAATCTCTCGAAATCTTGATCAAGCATTTACCGAATAAGCAATCTCAAATTTCGTTTTTAAGAATCGAATGGACATCAAGTGCCATCCGGAACGATGCTGGAGAAAGACGCCGCTGTAAAGTGAAGTCCCTCTCACACTAGCTTTTGGTGCCTTACTACAGTACATCCAATGTTAAAGGAACCAGCACTTGTTTCTGTGCAGTGAGTTTACAGGTGCATCACTATACAGCCTATGGAGTGTAATCCCAGCGAGCACATTTGGTTCCTTGGAAGTTGTGAGAACGTACGTGTTTGGTTTCCCATTAGTTCTGGGAACGAAGGAAGCCATGCGTTTCCTGACTGGCAAAACTGAATGTTTCTTAAACGTTCCGAGAACATCAGTCAAAAATGTAGCCTTAGGTAGCAGGGAGGTTCTGAAAATGTTTAAATACTGTTCCCTGAAAGTTTTCCTGGGAGATTTTATTATCATTATGAGAAAGGAAATTATAGGCTATCTGAAAATAATTATATAACTTTCTGGAAACATTAGCTAAAGGTTGTGAATGTTTTGAATGAAATGTAAAGGTTATTTTGAAGTTTTTGAATAACTTAAAACTTTCACTGAATGTTTCAATTAGACTTTTATTTTTATATATATTTTTTTAGATAGACCAGCTTTAATATTGCCCCCCCCCCTATAAATGTTTTTGTAAATATATTATTTTAAATATATATATATTTTTATATATAATTATTTTTATAGATGTTTTTTCCCCTTCTTTATTATTTTCCCCTAACCCTACCACCACTCCCCTTATTGGAGTAAACTAATGGATAGCAATGCATAGGCTTCCACTTCCAGCTTATACATACTACATCAATTTCACGGACAGTATATATTTCCAATAGTTATGTATTGATTGTTTTAGTCCCAGCCTTCAGCTACCCTCATCTATCTCTGAATACCATCCCGTTTAGATTTGTAGCTGTCATATATTTTCCCACTGTGCTGTGCTCTTTCACATAAGTTCTGAATCTTTCTATTCACATAGTTTCTACATATTGTCAATTAAAAATGTACACCTTCACTAAGAGTATTATGGCGGCGAGTTTTACACCACTTCAGCCGACGCTTGGCATTAAGCATGATGATCTTAGGCTTGTGTGCGGATGCTTGGCCATGGAAACCCATTTCATGAAGCTCCCGACGAACAGTTGTTGCGCTGACGTTGTTTTTTCAAAGGCAGTTTGGAACTCGGTAGTTAGTCTTGCAACCAAGGACAGATAATTTTTTTACGCGCTACGCTCTTCAGCAGTCAGCGGTCCCGTTCTGTGCGCTTGTGTGGCCAATCACTTCTAAGCCGTTTGCTCCTAGATGTTTCCACTTCACAATAACAGCACTTACAGTTGACCGGGGCAGCTCTAGCAGGTCAGAAATTTGACAAACTGACTTATTGTAAAGGTGGCATCCTATGACGGTGCCACATTAAAAGTAACTGAGCTCTTCAGTAAGAGCTCAGTTACTTTTACACTGCCAATGTCTGTCTATGGAGATTGCATGGCTGTGTGCTCGATTTTATACACCTGTTTTTTAAACACCTATCATAATAACCGAATATAGCCTATTAAGCTGCATATATAGAGAAAGCATGCCAACATATAGGCCCTGAATGACCCCAATGTATTTAAAAACTCCTCCCTAGTTTATTTCTGACTAATTTCGGGCTTTGGGTACTTTTGTGTTCCAGTTCCTTGTATTTGGGGATTTATTATTTCATAAATTGTCCTAGTTTTTATGTATTTATAAATAATATACAGTTGAAGCCGGAAGTTTACATACACTTAGGTTGGGTTGAACCACTCCACAAATTTCTTGTTAACAAAATATAGTTTGGGCAAGTCGGTTAGGACATCTACTTTGTGCATGACACAAGTAATTTTTCCAACAATTGTTTACAAATAGATTATTTCATTTATAATTCACTGTATCACAATTCCAGTGGGTCAGAAGTTTATATACACTAAGTTGACTGTGCCTTTAAACAGCTTGGAAAATTCCCGAAAATTATGTCATGGCTTTAGAAGCTTCTGATAGGCTAATTGACATAATTTTAGTCAAGAGGTTTACCTGTGGATCTATTTCAAGGCCTACCTTCAAACTTAGTGCCTCTTTGCTTGACATCATGGGAAAATCAAAAGAAATCAACCAAGACCTCAGGAAAAAAATTGTAGACCTCCACAAGTCTGGTTCATCCTTGGGAGCAATTTCCAAACGCCTGAAGGTACCACGTTCATCTGGGACCACGCAGCCGCCATACCGCTGAGGAAGGAGACGCATTCTGTCTCCTAGAGATGAATATACTTTGGTGTGAAAAGTGCAAAGAAATCCCAGAACAACAGCAAAGGACCTTGTGAAGATGCTGGAGGAAACAGAGACAAAAGTACCTATATCCACGGTAAAATGAGTCCTATATCGACATAGCCTGAAAGGCCGCTCAGCAAGGAAGAAGCCACTGCTCCAAAACCACCATAAAAAAGCCAGACTACGGTTTGCAACTACACATGTGGACAAAGATGGTACTTTTTGGAGAAATGTCCTCTGGTCTGATGAAACAAAAATAGAACTGTTGGGCCATAATGACCATCATTATGTTTGGAGGAAATAGGGGGAAGCTTGCAAGCAGAAGAACACCATTCCAACCGTGAAGCATGGTGGTGGCAGCATCATGTTGTGGGGGTGCTTTGCTGCAGGAGGGACTGGTGAACTTCACAAAATAGATGGCATCATGGGGGAAGAAAATAATGTGGATATATTGAAGCAACATCTCAAGACATCAGTCAGGAATTTAAAGCTTGGTCGCACATGGGTCTTCCAAATGGACAATTTTATTTACCTTTATTTAACTAGGCAAGTCAGTTAAGAACAAATTCTTATTTTCAATGATGGCCTAGGAACAGTGGGTTACAAAGTCAAGGTATTGGAGTGGCCATCACAAAGCCCTGTCTTCAATCCTATAGAAAATTTGTGGGCAGAACTGAAAAAGCGTGTGCGAGCAAGGAGGCCTACAAACCTAAGCTGTTTCACCACCGTCTTCAGTCCACCATCCAATTAGACATGTAATAACACAGCTACTTAGGTTAACTGTTTTGACCTCCAAGCACAGTTTATGCATACAAACCCCATTTATTTTTTGTGTCATGATGTCAGTGAGATTCAAACCCATGATCTTCTGTTCACTATCAATGGAATTAGTCCACTGTGCCACCAGGATAGAGCTTGCTTTAAGTAAAACCATGAGGAAACTTGCAGAAAACATTTTGCTGAAGTACTGAAATTCCCACAGAAAAACATTGTTTCTTAACGTTCTTGGAACAATTTGAGAACATGACTTTAAATAGAACCATGAGGAAACCTGCAGGAAACATTATGCTGAAGTACTGAAATTCACACAGAAAAACGTTTATTTTAACGTTCTGAGAACATAACTTTAAAAATAACCATTAGGAAACTTGTAAAGGGAAAGGGAGATACCTACCTTCTGTATTTAACCGAATTGCTCCTTTGGCCGTCTCTCCTTCCAGTTCTCTGCTGCCAATGACCAGAACGAACTACAAAAATCTCTGAAACTGGAAAAACACTTATCTCCCTCACTAGCTTTAAGCACCAGCTGTCAGAGCAGCTCACAGATCACTGCACCTGTACATAGCCCATCTATAATTTAGCCTAAACAACTACCTCTTCCCCTACTGTATTTATTTATTTTGCTCCTTTGCACCCCATTATTTATATTTCTGCTTTGCACTTTCTTCCACTACATATCTACCATTCCAGTGTTTTACTTGCTATATTGTATTTACTTTGTGTTGTTGTATGTATTAAACTGCTTTGCTTTATCTTGGCCAGGTCGCAATTGTAAATGAGAACTTGTTCTCAACTTGCCTACCTGGTTAAATAAAGGTGAAATAAATAAATAAGTAAAACCCAACCCCTCTAAATCAGAGAGGTGCTGTAGAAAATGTTATGCTGAAGTACTGAAATTCCCACTGAACACTTGTTTCCTAAAGTTTTCGGAACAACATGAGAACATTACTTTAAAGGGGAATTTCACCCTAGAGGAATCTGGGCTTGTTTTCATCATGTCCGAGGCATTTCTAGGACAGTGAGATGTGTTTCACACATAATTGCCCAGGAGGAGGGCAGGTCTGGGCTTCGCGAGCTGAATGATACACCCTATGATGACTTCCAGTGTATTGATGGGGAGGTGAACTCTAAAAATACATGTGGTATTGCTTTGTGGCATATTGCGAAGGCTCTATGTTATACTGAACGCACTAGACTGTTTTGTGCGTGTAGATATGGTTGTCCTTGTTCGATAGAGCCATCGATGCCTTTCAGCAAGGTTCCTATCAGCAGATTCATTGCTAAATATACAAGCGGGCACATTCTTTCTAGTCTCTGAAAGACTACAACTTGTGTTGGGCGGTGCTTTGTGCTCTGGCCCATGTTTTCGAAAAGGAGAGGGCTAGTAACAACACAATCCTTTAGGCAAAACAGAAAGAACTGGCCAGACGCAATGGCTTCAAGTGATTCTTCTCATCAACACGAATTTGACGATGGAGCATTTTTTGATGTTCTATTAGCTACATGGTAAAATTCAACCATACATATTTCAACTGGAATATAGCAAAAAGGATTCAAAACAAAGAGTTGGATTTTGCTAACGTTAGAAGCTCATCTACAGCCGATGCAAGCACCGAGAGGGCAGATGAGAAAATACGGTGCCTAGCTAAGTAAGTTATTTTTTCTGCAAGCCACCTAGCTAGCTGACTTTAGTTTTTCTACAGAAACCCATATAGCTGGCTAACATACTACTGTGTTACAGTGGGGTGAAATCGGACTATTTTTATGTTTAAACAACTACCTGTAGCCATATCTATGACTAATAATAGAAGAGGTTTTACAATCTGAGATCTTTTATATCTCGATTGTAAAACCTCTTCTTTTTTTTGTCGTAGATATGGCTACTAAACATTACAACCAGCCACCTAAAGCTAGGTTTACCAGCAAACGTTAGCACATGACTAGCTAGTTAGCCTGGTGCCAGCTAAATTGTTATGCACCACGTCTCGCGTTTGTAACTTGTAAGCAAGCGTGTAACACCAGCAACTGTAAATCATTTTAATAGCTAGCTATGTAACATAATTGATGAGGGTTGACAGTGGTTATGACTATAAACGTGGATGCATTTCAATCTTACAAAATTATATGCATGACGCAAGATAGGATTTCAAATGGATCTAAATAACATGTATTGTATATTCAGCAAGCTAGCTAGCTAAGTTTACTAGCAAACAGTGTGGAGAAACAATAATACAATGATTTACCGTTGTAAATCTCTAAAACTGAAGCTGGTTTTACTATAGGCGTGGACCGCACGGAGACGACAAAGAGTATTTAAAAAAAATGGCAAAGACAAATTACTTAAACCTGAAACATTTAATAAAGACATTTATAGTAAAATATTATGGGGAATGAGAGGGCTACTGGTGTTGGGAAAGGATCACAGCAGTGATTGAATGAGGGTATGAGGCATGAGTTGAGGTGTTCAGAGGAAAGGCTTCAGTGCAGGACAGACTCATCATGGATGGACGGTATTGGAGAAGAGCTCAACTCTTCCACCGAGGGCAGGACAGAATTTGTCTGGGAAGACAAAAAAACTATAACACTACACAGTTACACAAAATAGCTAAGAATGAGTTAGTCCAATCAAGGATTCAAATCACATTGATGTGTAATAATGTGAAAATTGACAGGGCTGATCATAGTGCTTTGGAGAGGGAACATTCAACGTGCCAGTGGATGAGAGGGCACATGAGACATGGCTTCAGTTCACATCAGGAGTTCCAAATCAAATCAAACCTTATCTGTCACATGCGCCGAATACAACAAGTCTAGACCTTACCTTGAAATGTTTACTTACAAGCCCTTAACCAACAGTGTAGTTCAAGGAGAGTTAAGAAAATATTTACCAAAATGAACTACAGTAAAAAATTATAAAATGTAAAATAACAATAATGAGGCTACCGAGTCAGTGTGTGGGGGTACAGGTTAGTTGAGGTAATTTGTAGGTGTAGGTAGGGGTAGGTAGGGGTTAAGTGACTATGCATAGATAATAAACAGCGAGTAGCAGCAGTGTACAAAACAAATGGGGGGGGGGTGTCAATGCAAATAGTCCGGTGGCCATTTGATTAATTGATCAGCAGTCTTATGGCTTCGGGATAGAAGCTGTTAAGGAGCCTTTTGGCCCTAGACTTGGCGCGGTAGCAGAGAAAACAGTCTATGTCTTGGGTGACTGGAGTCTCTGACAATTTTATGGGCTTTCCTCTGACACTGCCTATTATATAGGTCCTGGATGGCAGGAAGTTTGGCCCCAGTGATGTACTGGGCCATATGCACTACCTTTTGTAGCGCCTTATAGTCAGATGCTGAGCAGTTGCCATACCAGGCGGTGATGCAACCAGTCAGAATGCTCTCGATGGTGCAGCTGTAGAACTTTTGGAGGATCTGGGGACCCATGCCAAATCTTTTCAGTCTCCTGAGGGTGAAAAGGTTTTGTCGTGCCCTCTTCATGACTGTCTTGGTGTGTTTGGACCATGATAGTTTGTTGGTGATGTGGACACCAAGGAACTTGAAACTCTCGACCCGCTCCACTACAGCCCCGTAGATGTTAATGGGGGCCTGTTTGGCCCTCCTTTTCCTGTAGTCCACAATCAGCTCCTTTGTCTTGCTCACATTGAGGGAGAGGTTGTTAAGACTGGTAGTGGAGTGGTCATCTCCTCTTAATCAGTGAACAGGGGGGGGACATAGCTGTAAATACAAATAGCAGATACATTCCATTACAGCAGCGCCATCATAGGTTTGGGCAACACGTTTCTCCATAAAGTTAATAAACTCAGACATCTCAGAACTCACAAAGTCAAACACAGGCTACTTGACACATCAAATTAGCCCAAGAAAGGTTCCTGAATAAAGCCTTGATCCACATAACTGACGATAACTAACAACTGCGAGCGACAGCAGATGTCTGTGGTTTCATCCATTTGCCAATGCAAAAACATTCACTGCGCCCAACCTCTTTTAATCTCACTTTTAATGGATGATGCGATGGAAGCTATCAAATCCTTCTGAATTAATTTCAGAGAAGTCAGTAGAAACGTCCATATGCTCAGCAAGTAAAGCATTGTAACGAGCAATTACCTCTGCAAGTTTCTTGTAGTTACCCTTGATAGGGGAACTTTCCCTCTCATTGTGCCCCCTTGCTTCATCCCACAATGGCTCGTCGCGGGACGAAGCAACGTGCCTCCTAAAAGCGAATTCTTACATGCTGAAAAGTGGAGTATCACTGTTTCTTCTCACCTTCTTGTTGTGTTGCACAGTTTGAATATGCCGACCGTCGTACATTACATGATCGATCCATTTTTTTCCAGAAGTGTGAATCTGATTTGGGCAATGAAAGGTGTTCTTCAACCCAAAATCCACTACATTGTTACTAGCATTGGCTAGCCATTCTGGCAGAGACAACTATAATCTGGTACCTAGCTAGCTACTTGCTAGTAAAGTTAGCAGGGCAAATTGAAATAAGACAAGGTCGCCCTGTTTATAGCTCCTGGCCAACATTTCAGTACATTTGTTTGTGTGTGTGTGTGTGTTATTTATTACATTATTTGCTCAGAACGTATCTAGTATTTTTACCTACAGACGAAAATACATTTTGGACATTAGATCGGCGATCACTCACCAGAAATTCAACTTCGCTGACGTGGATCCTTTGTTTGGACTCACCGAGGCAGCCCCATTCATCCCGGGTGCTACACCAAAACGTCAACGCCAGAGTAGAAGTGAGGTTCTAGTCAGACTCAGGCGGCGAGCAAACCATCCACTGCTTCAGAGTATATTACTCGCTAACATTCAGTCCCTGGACAATAAAGTAGATGAGCTTCGGTCGAGGAACTTCTTTCAGAGTGACATAAGCGACTGTAACATACTCTGTTTTAAGGTATCATGTCTCTGTACAGATATATTGTCCCAGTCCATACACCCAGCGGGGTTCTCCGTGCATCGTGCAGATAGGAAGAAAGAACTCTCTGGAAAAAACAGAGGTGGAGGGGTATGTCTCATGATTAACAACTCATGGTGTGACTGTGGTAATGTACAGGAACTCAACTCGATCTGGGATACCTCACCATCAAATGCAGACGGTATTACATCCCGAGAGGATTTTCCTCAGTTATTGTCACTGCCATGTATATTCGCTCCCAAGCCGACAACACAATGGCTCTCAAGAAACTACTTTGTGCAAACTAGAAACCACATATCCTGAGGCCACATTTATTGCAGCTGGGGGATTTAATAAAGGAAATCTGAGGAAAATGCTCCTGAAATTCTATCAACAAGCCTCCTGTGCTACATGCGGAGAGAACACACTTGACTCTTGAATCTATGCTTCAAGACTGTTTTAATCACGCAGACTGGAAAATAATATCTGGGAATATCACGCCTTTGGGAATAATATCGACGTATACTCTGGCTCTATGACTGGGTTCATCAGGAAGTGCATAGAGGATGTTGTTCCAACTGTGACGATTATATAACCACGGCAAGGTGAATGGTAACATGGATATATTCAAACAGACCAACTACGACCTCCTTAAGGCAATCAGAGGCAAAACGACAGTACAGGGACAAAGTGGAGTCGCAATTCAACGGATCAGACACAAGATGCATGTGGCAGGAACTCCAGACAATCACGGATTGGGGAAAGCCAGACATGTCGCAGACACAGTTGCCACACTCCTGGACAAGCTAAACACCTTCTTTGAGGAAAATAACACAGAGCCGCCGACGTGGGCCCCCGCCACTCACGAGGACTGTGTGCTCCCGATCTCTGTGGCCGACGTGAGGAAGACATTCAAGCGTGTTTATCCTTGCAAGGTTGCTGGCCCAGACGTGCAGACCAGCTGTCAGGAGTGTTTGCGGACATATTCCATCTCTCCCTATCCCAGTGTTGTCCCCACTAGCTTCAAGATTTCCTCCATTATTCCTGAGCCCAAGCAAGTTAAGGTAACTGAGCTAAATGACTATCGCCCCTTAGCACTCACTTCTGTCATCATGAAGTGCTTTGAAAATCAAGAACCATATCACCTCCACCATACCCGACACACTTGACCCACTCCAATTTGCATACTACCCCAACAAATCCATGGATGACCTAATCGCCATTGCACTTCACACTGCCCTAACCCACCTGGACAAGAGGAATATCTACAGTACCAGTCAAAAGTTTGGACACACCTAGTCATTCAAGGGTTTTTCTTTATTTTGTTTTTACTATTTTCTACATTGTAGAATAATAGTGAAGACATCAAAACTATGAAATGACACATATGGAATCATGTAGTAACCAAAAAAATTGAAATTCTTCAAAGTAGCCACCCTTTGCCTTGATGACAGCTTTGCACACTCTTGGCATTCTCTCAAAAAGCTTTATGAGATAATCACCTGGAATGCATTTCACTTAACCTGTTATGGCTAGGGGGCAGTATTTTCACAGCTGGATAAAAAACGTACCCGATTTAATCTGGTTACCACTCCTACCCAGTAACTAGAATATGCATATACTTATTACATATGGATAGCAAACACCCTAAAGTTTCTAAAACTGTTTGAATGGTGTCTGTGAGTATAACAGAACTCATTTGGCAGGCAAGAAACTGAGAAGGTTTCATGCAGGAAGTGGCCTGTCTGACAAGGTGTCGTTCTTCTTGTCTCTGTTTATTGAAGAGTGAGGATCTTAGCTGTCCCGTGACACTTCCTACGGCTGCCATAGGGTCTCAGAAGGCGGTAAAAAGCTGAATCGTGGCTTTGCAGGCTCTGGCTGAAAAAAAGTAGCGCGTTTGGGTAGTGGCTGGTTACAGTACTGTGAGACTCAGGCTCGTGCCCGCGTCGACCAAAAGCTTTGTTTACTTTCCTCTGTTTAGCTAAATGGACATTCCTGGTCGGAATATTATCGCTTTTTTTACGAGAAAAATGGCATAAAAATGGATTTTAAACAGCGGTTGACATGCTTCGAGGTACGGTAATGGAATATTTAGATTTTTTTTGTCACGAATTGCGCCATGCGCGCGACCCTTATTTACCCTTTCAGATAGTGTCTGGAACGCACGAACAAAACGCCGCAATTTGGATATAACGATGGATTATTTTGGACCAAACCAACATTTGTTATTGAAGTAGCAGTCCTGGGAGTGCATTCTGACGAAGACAACAAAAGGTAATCAAACTTTTATAATAGTAAATCTGATTTTGGTGAAGGCTAAACCTGCCGGGTGTCTAAATAGCTAGCCCATGATGCCTGGGCTATGTACTTAGAATATTGCAAAATGTGCTTTCACCAAAAAGCTATTTTAAAATCGGACATATCGAGTGCATAGAGGAGTTCTGTATCTATAATTCGTAAAATAATTGTTATGCTTTTTGTGAACGTTTATCGTGAGTAATTTAGTAAATTATTAGCAAATTCCTCCGGAGGTTTGCGGGGGGTATGCTAGTTCTGAACGTCACATGCTAATGTAAAAAGCTGTTTTTTGATATAAATATGAACTTGATTGAACAAAACATGCATGTATTGTATAACATAATGTCCTAGGTGTGTCAACTGATGAAGATCATCAAAGGTTAGTGCTGCATTTAGCTGTCTTCGGGGTTTTTGTGACATTATATGCTAGCTTGAAAAATGGGTGTCTGATTATTTCTGGCTTGGTACTCTGCTGACATAATCTAATGTTTTGCTTTCGCTGTAAAGCCTTTTTGAAATCGGACAGTGTGGTTAGATAAAGGAGAGTCTTGTCTTTAAAATGCTGTGAAATAGTCATATGTTTGAAAAATTGAAGTTTTTGTATTTTTGAGGAATTTGTAATTCGCGCCACGCCTATCATTGGATATTGGAGCAGGTGTTCCGCTAGCGGAACGTCTAGATGTAAGAGGTTAACAGGTGTGCCTTGTTAAAAGTTCATTTGTGGAATTTATTTTCTTCTTAATGTGTTTGAGCCAATCAATTGTGTTGTGACAAGGGGGTATACAGAAGATAGCCCTATTTGGTAAAAGACCAATTCCATATTATGGCAAGAACAGCTCAAATAAGCAAAGAGAAACAACACAGTCCATCATTACTTTAAGACATGAAGGTCAGTCAATACGGAACTTACAAGAACTTTGAAAGTTTCTTCACGTGCAGTCGCAAAAACCATCAAGCGCTATGATGAAACTAGCTCTCATGAGGACCGCCACAGGAAAGGAAGATCCAGAGTGACCTTTGCTCCAGAGGATAAATTCATTAGAGTTACCAGCCTCAGAAATTGCAGCCCAAATAAATTCTTCACAGAGTTCAATTAACAGACACATCTCAACATCAACTGTTCAGAGACTGTGTGAATCAGGCCTTCATGGTCAAATTACTGCAAAGAAACCACTACTAAAGGACACCAATAAGAAGAAGAGACTGGAGTCTAAATTGGAGATTTTTGGTTCCAACCGCAGTGTCTTCGCATGTGTATTTCCCACCGTAAAGCATGGAGGAGGAGGTGTTATGGTGTGGGGATGCTTTGCTGGTGACACTGTCTGTGATTTATTTAGAATTCAAGGCACACTTAACCAGCATGGCTACCACAGCATTCTGCAGTGATACGCCACCCATCTGGTTTGGGCTTAGTGGGACTATCATTTATTTTTCAACAGGACAATGACCCAAGACACCTCCAGGCTGTGTAAGGGCTATTTTACCAAGAAGGAGAGTGATGGAGTGCTGCATCAGATGACCTGGCCTCCACAATCCCCCGACCTCAACCAAATTGAAATGGTTTGGGATGAGTTGGACAGCCAACAAGTGCTCTGCGTATGTGGGAACTCCTTCAAGACAGTTGGAAAAACATTCCAGGTGAAGCTGGTTGAGAGAATGCCAAGAGTGGGCAAAGCTGTCTTCAATGCAAAGGGTGGCTACTTTGAAAATATTTAATATATTTTGATTTGTTTAACACTTTTTTGGTTACTACATGATTCCATGTGTTATTTCATAGACTGAGATTTGAAATGGTGTGTTATTAATTTACACATTGGAATTTAATACAGACAGGATCTGAAATCGAGAGAGAGAGAGAGAGAGAGAGAGAGAGAGAAAGAAAGGGAGGCAGAGGTGTGTGGGTAGGGATCTGAATAGAAGAGTGCTGACGTGAAATTGCAGGGAAAGACCATAGTTGGGAGGCGCCATCACCTCGGAATGATGTGATGTGAACAAGAGAGCGTGAACCAACTCATAATGAATGACACATTAATGCTGAAGCCGGTGCATCCACATTGACGTATTGATTGAAAGTGCTGGCAAGGGAAAGGTGCATTGGGGTAAAATTTACTAGCGAATATCAGAACATGTATTGTCAGCAATGTGCCTCCTTTGCATTCAGAGCATATTCTATTGACAATTCAACTAACTGTGAAATGGACAAGCATCCATGACATCGTGTACCCTTGTTAGTGTCAACGCCTCTCTGAACTAGACAACACTTGATTGCAGAATCTGAAACCATTTGATATAATCAGGGTAGTGCAGTGAGTTTATGAATATCAAATAGTGGGCTTGCTGCTGAACCTTTGTTTTTTGTGTCTAGACAAGCAAGGGTTTTTCTTCATCGCCCTGTGTTTCTGCTCAGAAGTTCTAATAACAGTACAACCCCGTAATTAACCTAGAATTACATATCTCTACTTATTATTTTTAATTCCTCTAAAGACCAGCATGCACTTTGTGACAAAGCTGTCCGATACCTTGTCACCTAAAAGGCTTTAAAAAAACTACTGAGAAAAAAGAAAAAAAACGTACAAGGTAAAATGAGGCGGTAAGTAACCTAGTGGTTAGAATGTTGGACCAGTAAGCAAAAGGTTGCTGGATCGAATCCCTGAGCTGACAAAGTAAAAATCTGTCGTTCTGCCCCTGAACAAGGCAGTTAACCCACTGCTGATTTAAAACACTTGATTACACCACCTGGGGATTCTGACTGAGCTGAACATACTGTACGCATCAGAGTGTAGTCAATGTGTCAGTGCAGGCTCCAGTGCACACACGTAGCCCAATGACCACCATGGCCCATGGAACCGCATAATAACCGGGCTCTCCATTCAAACACCTGGAGCCTGCATTACGAGTAACCGAGCAACCAACCAGACACCAGCCCTGTGAACCTCCAATAGCACAAAGGCCACCCTTGGGTGATGCTCTCGCCCC
This sequence comes from Salmo salar, assembly GCF_965601325.2. Lineage (NCBI taxonomy): Eukaryota > Metazoa > Chordata > Actinopteri > Salmoniformes > Salmonidae > Salmo > Salmo salar. The sequence goes on along the minus strand of NC_138310.1, from coordinate 46,262,393 downwards.
CTCTGCACCAATCAGAGAGCACACTGCCACAGAAAGAATGAGGTTCGGGTTTTCACCTGAAAGCATACAGTCATCCAGTGGTTCAATACCTCCCTTGCCTTCTCTCTGTGTACTGGAGCCTTAGCCTGAGTAGCAAGGTATAAGGATGGACCGGCTGGTAAATATTCAGTAGGCATGAATCAGACTCGACCGCACAGGCACTGTGTTGTCTTCAGAGTCCCAAGGCACTGCTGCTGTGGTGGTATTCCATTTGCATCAACTAACAGTATAGATTCCTGTCCTCCTACAGACAGACAGCTGGCTAATGGCTCTCCTCCAGCATCAAGAGAGAGAGAGGGAGAGGAGGGAAAGAAAGAAAGTGTTTTGGATGTTATTATCGCAGCCCTGCCATCGAGATGCAAATTATATGTGACAATGCTTAAAACAATTACACCATTAGGTGGAGTAAGCCGTCTGGGTTTGAATTACCTTTACTGCATTGGGGATCTGCCTGCTCTCAAATTTACCAACAAGAGAGGGTGGGAGGAGGAGGGGAGGGGAAGTCAGTGTTATGCCAAGACACCTTATGGTGCAACCCGTATGTTATTTGTCGAGCTTATCTGTGGTAACAAAACTGACATGAGTGAGTCAGAAGTTCACAAATTGGCTATGGGTTAGGATCAAGTTGTTGTACCTGCAAGATCAAGTTGTTGTACCTGCAATCCCTCTTGAACTCTGAACACAGAGGGGCTGTAGTGAGCTCTATCATTAAAACGCCACAGGAGAACTGGTTCTGTGACCCTCCTATTACTGACAAACCTCTGAGAGATTAGGTAATTCAATCTCTCCACCCTCCACTTGTTTCTTCATTTCCACCGTATGTCCTTTGGAGGAGGTGTCAATCACTTGGCCCTGACTTTATTAGGGGTTAACCGGAGTAAACAGGCACTTTTCCCTCTCTCGAGGATGGAATTCACATTGAGAGTATTTGCAATCAGACCACCGCATCTTGACGGCTGGCAGGCAGTGGAAGAGCCATCAGTGCATATCCTTTCAAACAGGTGGAGATTTAAACATCCATTCCAGATCAGCAACTACCTAAATAAGATGTTTCAAAAAGGACCGGGATGGATCTCATGCTGGTGCTATGAAAAAAATATGGAGAGCATTTTCATGGACAATTTTGTGCTAAGTTCGACTGATACCGAAATACGCTTGGCAATTGCTCATACATGCAGTTTCTGGAGAGAGACTTAGAATGGGACTTAGAATGGCACAAAAGGCAATTCAGATGGAGTGATAGGCTTCTTCTACCAGTGGATGGATGTCCATAAGAGAGAGTCCAGCAACAACAATAAGCTAAAAGCAAGCATTTATCAATGAGAGCACACACAGAGACCACTGCAGACAATCTAACTAAGACCATGCTAAAAGGGCCTAGTGGAGTAGGGAAGCTATCTCAATGCACAACAAATGAGAGGAAATCAGATGAATAGGCCTATATAATATGGATATGTGTGAGAATAGTTAATATTTATTAACCCCTAACAATACAAAAACCAGTGCATGGCATGGGTGAAAATGTTAATGCATCTACATACATTGTTTGCCTTCCACCCTTTCTTACAGGCCTTGCCTTCTCACTCCCGATATATGTGAGATGGTTTAACTGTGAGTGTGGGATTATCACAACCCTTGACTGGGATCATTTCCTCCCCAGCCAAAGGGTTGAACTTTAGGTAAGTGGTGGTGGTAGTGCCTGAGGAAGCTTTAACCTCTAACTTTAGCCCAGAGGATTATATGCACCGCTGGATCGGCTGCCTTTTCTGGTCGCCAGCAGGACACTGTCAGATGTGCTAAACCGGTCAGCAGGAGATCCTCTTGAATGTTCCAAATGACTAGTTTAACGTCTGGCCTGCAGGGGGGTTGCGGAGAATGCAGACAAGCTAACAAAATAGTGATTTTATTTTATTTCGGTCAGGTTTTGGCTTTGTTATTCTCCAGGCCTCTTTTTCTCTGGATGGATTCTTGACCAAGTTGACATTAGCATCTGACCGGTATTGATCACAGCTCGGTTGGACCAAAGCAAAGTGAAACAAGGCGCTCCAGGTAGATTAAATAACCTGAACTGACCAGGTCTCCCCAGTAATTCTTGAGATTCTAGACATGCATTAAAGCTCCTTTATCTACAGCTAAGTCCCGGAACCTTTGAGGTGGGAGAGAGGGAACAGGCTTGCCCTCTTCTCTACACAGGGACACGTCCACCTGACTGGGCCACAGTCAAGTGTTTTCTATCCCTCCTTCGGAGTGTGGTAGCTAATAAACAGCCAATCAATCACCAACTCCAAGGGCACCGCCATGGAGTCCTCCTGACCCTTGTCACATGACTGAGGAGTCAATTGAATGGGAGAATTTCATTAGACAGCCAAAGCACTGTTTAACTCAATGTGTAACAACGCAACAGAAATCGCTCACGGAGGAAGCTGTCCGGCTGCTTAATTATACCCCCAAACACGATCGCACACGCATACATTATTGATTTGTTGTGCCAAGGTGTGAAGCTAAGAGTATCCAAGGCTGAGCTGGCCTGACGACACAGCCTCCTTCTTATAACCAAATACACATATACATGCACGCACGCATACACACATTTGCACAACTGCACCCACACAGGCATGTGCGCACCTCGACACCTCCTTGTTCACTGTAATCACCAGCATCGGGAAGAGTCATTGATTTCTATACTGCTTCAGTGGCGTGAGAAGCCACACTTGAAAAGGAGGCCCTGAAGGTTATATCCTCCTAGATCTCCTTTGGTCTTCCTGTCAAAGCAGATTGAACCTAGGGGCCTCATGGCATACAGCCTACCCACAGCCCTGGAAGAGGTATCCGCCTGGACTGTTCATCACTATGTGGTGTGGTAACAAGACAAGGGCTCAATCTCAATTTGTCTTTCTGCGATTCCTCGCATCCTTCTCCACCTTATTGGAGGTCCAAGGTCCATCACATTGGATCTTCTTGTCCAATGTGTTCTGAGGAGACAAAGATGTGGGGAAAGCTGATTGAGCTAGAGCTAAGGGCTCATACAGTGTTCAAAACAATTCGGAAATCTCTGACTTCAGTGCGTTCAAGACAACTGGGAACTTGGCGAAAAAACAATATTTTGAATTGACATCCAACTCTGAATTTCATATCGGAAACAATGGCATCTTTCTAGAGTTCCAACTTTCCTACCTGAAGACCACTGCCGTCATGATTTGACCTTGTTTTTGCCTCCGAGGTCCTAGTTGTCTTGAAAGCACCATTATCCCACTCACCAGTCAACGAGAACATTGATGTCATCTCCACCCCACAGGAAACGCATGGTGATTCGCCACCTGTTATCTACTGGGCCACGCCCACTCAGGGGACTGAGAGGGAGGCAAAGCAAGAGCTCTATTTCTGCCCAAAAGCAGATCCTTAATTACTTTTAAAGAGGTGAGTTTTTGTATGGAGGGCAAAGAGTGTCAAATCCTGTTTGTCTTGACTATGTTTTTTGATTATTTGATCTAATAGAAGTTTCGTAATGCTTAGGTTGTTACAAGTGTACTGATATAGGTGTGATGCACATGACATCCCGGCAACTTTGAGAAAAAATTATCAGTATTCCCTGTTGAAATTCGAGACAATCTATGCATATTCATGAGGCTAGCAGAGCATTTTACTCTCCATTATATAGGCGGTTGACGTCAACACACCCCTCACGGATTATTTTTTTTTTTACGTTTTCAAACAACGAGATGTATCCACAAATCCAGAGGGGAATAGGTCGGGAGCTTGACACCCGCCGTTCCACTCTGTGGACAACGAATCCAATTGTTAGGGGAGACATAGATTTGGATATGACGAAATACCTCTGAGCTGTCACGGCAACAGTGACAGACTGATTGATGTGTGATTACTCCAGTGTGCAGAGGAAAGATTCATCAATCTTTGGGGCGTATTGATCCTCAGTGTGATCAATCTGACATTGGTATCTTTGGGGTATTGAGTAAAAAAAAATATATATATTTTAGCAGACGGTCTTATCCAGAGCGGCTTACAGGAGCAATTAGGTTTAAGTGCCTTGGTCGACATATTTTCACCTAGTCGGCTCGGGAATTCGAAGAAGCAACCTTTCGTTTACTGGTCACTTTGTAAACATTTAAGGTCAGTGGTGTTAGATCTAGATACAAGGTAGTCATTTTTATAAACATCAACACATTATACATACCTTATTACACGACATTAGAAAGGCTCATACAAGCTTTTAACAAATTGTAAAGAATTATACCTAGAAGCAAGTAAAGTGTTACCAAAAGATGAACATGTTTAACAGTGAATAGGATGTGGGGTGCCTGAACACAAGGAAATGTACAAAGAAACAAGAAACACTTTAAAAAAAAGACCTACAGCTCATAAAACAAAGGCAGTGTGCCATTAATTACCATATACATGCCTGAATTATTTAAAATCTACGTTTTATTTTTGCCAGCAATCAATTGTACGAGAAGCTTTCTTTCTCTTGTGCAAGGTTACTAAATATTGTTGGAACGACTGTCCCTGATGAGCACTGCTCTAACCAGAGTGAAGTCATTCTAATAATACAAAAACATTTGATTGTTTATAGGCTAAAAGCCGTGGTACATTCTTTAGGACAAGTTCTTAGTGGCTGACTGCTGCATGTATGCAGTAGATTGAGCGTTGTCATTGTCAAGTGACAATGAATGACGGAATGAATGTCAATGTCACACCAGGGTCAGAGGCAATGCTTTTAAAACACACGGCCTTGGTGGAACTTGTTCACACTTGCATGTGTCTATTCGGTGGGTATGTACGTATCTATAATATTCACACAGTTGCCGAAGTGAAAATTGCTTCACTCCTGGTGGAAACGCGCGCGCACACACACACACACACACACACGTCTCCTGTCAAGTGAGTCATATCGCCAAACATCCTTAGAATCAAGCCACACTTAAAGCACCACAATTACCTGAATGTCACAAACAGGCAACCCTTCTCGGTGACATTGAGCGTCAAGTTACAGAAAAATTCCTGATATTGTCAAGATGAGACTCAAGGAGACACAAATCTCCTTGCATTAAACCTCGCAGGAAACTTTTTCACTCTTCTGTAAAATAACTAAAGCAGCAAAGGTGGTGCATGGAAATTACATAGACAATACAATTGTATATTACTGGCTAGACTAAACAGTCACTCGAACACACCTTTACTCATAGATCAGAGTCATAGATCCTATTTCCATCTTATACATTGGCAGAATGAGAAAAACGATGGGCTTGTCGGTAGCTCAAACTGAGATGACAGAGCACGCCTCTGTCTAGAACTTCAATTAGGTAATTGACAGGTGCATGTGGAAAGTGTGACAATCAATTACCACCCCTCTCTTCTTGGTCTCCATTTCGGTGCAGAATGTCTTCAGGAGGATAGGCAGAGGCAGGAGATGTGTCACTCAAAGGATAATTAATTAGAGCTTAACCCTTTGTAGAGGCTTCTGTCTGTCCTCTCCAGCAAGAAGATGTAAAAGTGTCAAGTAATGTGCACACACTGTGAAGCATAGATTTAACTCAAAACCCTTGATAACTACATAAGTCAAATTCCAAAGCAGATTTAGTTATTCAGACATTACATTGCTTTGCATTAACAGGGTACAATGGCCTTTTCTCTCAGGTATATTTAGCCATCAACCTTTCAGACAGTAACTGAGCTTTCAGACAGATGCCTGAAGAAAAAATGGAATTTGATACTTTGACCTGAATCATATAATGATAGACTAGATACAGATCTAGCAGCAAAAGAACACCTTGTTTCAGACAGAGAAAACTGATGTCACTGCAGGTTTCAGGGTGGGTCCTCCTTGTGTCTATCTGGTAGATGGTAAAAGCCTGCCCCCTACTGGCAGTTGTCAAGTGACTGAATCTTCATATAGGAGGAAAAGGACAACGTGATTGCCTTGTTATTAAGTAAGTCATGGTATTGCTGAATCCATTCCATGTAATAGCACAACAACAACGAAACAAAAAGAGCTGAAATCTGAGAAATAGAAAACTACTGTATATGGGATAACCGAAGTTAGTTACCTAACAAAAGCATAGCAACATGTTCCTGCATGGTCAAACTCATAGGCTGCACTGTTGTTCACCTACCTACCTGATTGGTCAGTATTGAGCAAAACTGTAGTGAAAAAGGCTGTACATTTACTATGATGGTTACATTTCATGAGTAGGCTAACTCCATTGTCCTCCAATTGTTACCTCACTCTCACTCCGACGGAAAATGGTGCTGAAAAAAACTCCCACAGCCACAGGGAGGTACGTCCTGCAGTCCAAGTAACTCGGTGTTTCTTTCTGTCCATCTTGTCATCTTGTTTATCAAATAGTTTTAGTGATATATCTACAGGGTTAGAAGTAAGGGAACGTGAGAACATTTCAAGTCTATCCCCATTTCTGACCACAATGCCACATTGGGAAAAAACCTAAGCAAAGAGAACAGGACTAAAGGTGTTTAGGTTTAGAAATGTGTCATGGCATTTTTTATTAAAGTTATGCATAACCTTCCAACTTGATAGTTTGTGTGTGAACTTTATGACATTATCAGCTAGAATTGTCAGATCACTGGCACATCAGCGGTAGCATGGGCAGCACAGGGAGGGAAAACAGACATAATTACCAAACAGAAGTAGGAGGGGTGAGTTTTAGCCAGTTGTAAAAATGCACTGAGGATCAGGACAGAGCCCCTGACTTTGCCATGCTGCTTAAACACCATCCTATGGGGTGCTCCACACAAAGTGCAACTCTATGCACACTCGTATTATTCCTGTGTTCATTAGGGATAGGATCGTGTGCCCACTGACATGGGTGGAGCAGCCTAAAAGGAGGTCGAAATGGCCCCCAACAAAACATGCAAGCAACATGGGAAAACACAAGAGAGAAAATAAATACATCATGGGATAAAAAAAACATAATACATTATCTTAAAATGTTCCTTTCACTTGTCGCTTCTTTTTGTGTGTTTAATATATATCCTAAACACACAGCTTTGTACATTTTGGTATAGTTCTCTTTCTTGCAGGGATGACTAGGAGTAGAGAGAAATGGGAGGGGAGGCACAGGGCGGCCCACAGCAATTGGAGTGGGGACACACGGGGGGTGGCTGGATTCGGGACAGTCCCTCTTCCCTGATTGCCTTGTGCTGACGGAGAGGGCGGGATTCGAAATCCAGAGAAACCCCCCCTTCCTCCAACTGTCTCTCGCTCATGCTCAGTCTCTCGGGGAGAACCACGGTGGGAGGAGGAAGAGGGTACTCGGCAGTTGAGTGGACAAGCTAAGAGGACATCCAGGTCAACGAGACAGCAGGGAGGCAAGGAATCAACCCTTCCATTTTCACCGTCTCCCTTACGGCCTGATGCAGAGGCCTGGGAAGGGGAAGGGGTTGAAGTTCCACGACTATCTTTTATCTAGGAACAAGATAATAACAGAAAGGGCCAGGGCAGTCAGACCTTAAACAATAACTCAGCTGTCACGCCTCACATGCTCATGGGTTTTCTAATAAACACAGACACTGAAATCCCTAAGACTAGAGCCACGTTACCTTTGTTGATGTCCGTGTCTGTCGATGACCTGGCCGGCCTCTGGCGTAGTAGACTGTGATACTTGGCCTCTACCTCCTGATAGAAAACAGACAAGCAGGGAACAGTCCGCAATCAGAATTGATACGCATGAACATAAAATGTACAATCAACGTTACTAATTAACCCTTATCCTACAATTTCACTGTCCCGCGGACATAATACACAAATCTCCACGTCTCTAGCGTCCAAACAGTTTGGCCTACAAAATTATTATGACCACTCTATTGAAAGGTGAGATGCTCTAGGACGCCCACAAGCCTCACAAGACTCGTCTGAAGTTGGTACAGCCTATTCTACCAACTTCTGTGTGTAGTGTCCAAACAATTTGGGCTACACACTATGACCCCTTTGTGGACATCTGAGACTTGATGGTGTTCTCTGTTTTGCTCTAGGACGCCCACAAGCCTCACAAGACTTGTCTGAAGGTCCCTGGTACCAGTAAAAAAAAAAAATCATGGAAGTATATATGGAGATATTTTAGACACTAAACTAAGGGGATAAATAACATGTAAAAAAACAACATTTAAATAGTTTCCTGACCTTTCTTATAAGTCTCAGATATAGGACAGACACTTTACAACAAACTTAATTTAGATTTTTTTTGCCACCATCTGTTGTTCCATGTAGTGAATCTGTTATAAAATGCGTTTCAACGGCTAATAGCAGTAATGCCAAATTCAATATTTCATATTTTGTTTTTGATACCTTAAGGGGTCTTAAAATCAAATAGCTAAATGATCCTTGGTATGACCATCTTAAAACAATTCCATGTTAGCTTAGACCCCCCCCCCCCCCCCAACCAACCAGTCACCTAGTCAACCAACCAACCAACCAACCAACCAACCAACCAACCAACCAGTCACCTAGTCAACCAACCAACCAGTCACCTAGTCAACCAACCAACCAGTCACCTAGTCAACCAACCAACCAACCAACCAACCAACCAACCAACCAACCAACCAACCAACCAGTCACCTAGTCAACCAACCAACCAACCAACCAACCAACCAGTCACCTAGTCAACCAACCAGTCACCTAGTCAACCAACCAGTCACCTAGTCAACCAACCAACCAACCAACCAACCAACCAACCAACCAACCAACCAACCAACCAACCAGTCACCTAGTCAACCAACCAACCAACCAACCAACCAACCAACCAACCAACCAACCAACCAACCAACCAACCAGTCACCTAGCCAACCAACCAACCAACCAACCAACCAACCAACCAACCAACCAACCAGTCACCTAGCCAACCAACCAACCAACCAACCAACCAACCAACCAACCAACCAACCAACCAACCAACCAACCAACCAACCAGTCACCTAGTCAACCAACCAACCAGTCACCTAGTCAACCAACCAACCAACCAACCAACCAACCAACCAACCAACCAACCAACCAGTCACCTAGTCAACCAACCAACCAGTCACCTAATCAACCAACCAACCAGTCACCTAATCAACCAACCAACCAGTCACCTAGTCAACCAACCAACCAACCAACCAACCAACCAACCAACCAACCAACCAACCAACCAACCAACCAACCAGTCACCTAATCAACCAACCAACCAACCAGTCACCTAATCAACCAACCAACCAGTCACCTAATCAACCAACCAACCAGTCACCTAGTCAACCAACCAGTCACCTAATCAACCAACCAGTCACCTAGTCAGTAACCCACCCACCCACCCACCCACCCACCCACCCAACCAACCAGTCAGTCAGTCAGTCACGAAAGTTAGTCAACCAACCAACAATTCAGTAAGCAAATCATCCAGTCAGTCAGTCAGTCAGTCAGTCAGTCAGTCAGTCAGTCAGTCAGTCAGTCAGTCAGTCAGTCAGTCACAAACCAACCAACCATCCCCCACCCACCCACCCATGTGTGCGTACCTTGAGGTGGTTGAGGTTGGTCTGCAGGTTGCGGAGGTGGGACAGGACCTGTCGGCTGAAGCTGGAGATGCTACCTGCCTGTGAGGCAGAGGAGAACCTCAGGCTGATCCCAGAGTCTCCTGCCCCGCAGCCCCGCGAGGCGCTCAGCTGCTTCCCGGTGGCCTGGAGGTCATCGTCCGTGCTGCTCTCCCCCGAGCCCCCGTAGCCCTCCAGGACCAGGTACCCTGCTGGGAGACGCAACAACAGGGCCCAATGCATTAGGCACCAAAGGGATGAAAACGGATTGAAACAACTTGTCCATAGGAAGAAAAACGCTCATTTTTGTTTTCCGTCGCAAAATGTTTTGCTACAAGGTGCTCTAATGAATATGATCAAGCTGAGTCCCTGCTGTTCAGCACACCTACGCACTGGAGGTCCTCAAACCTAGTTATCTAGCACAGGGTTCTTTAATACTGGAACACCCAAAGGTGACAGGAGTGCCTATTTCTGTTCTTCTCCAGCACTAACACTCTCCTTATTCAACGCAGGGATTGGGAGATTGGTTGGTTGAATCAGGTGTGTTGGTGCTGAGCTAGAACAAAAATGTGCAATCTCTCGCTCACTCACACACGACCGCAAGCTCACCATAATCCTCGGGGGACTCAAAGAAACCCGTGTCCCCAGACACCAGGTCCTGAGCCGGGTCCTCAGGGTGGCTGGCCTGGGTGCACATCCCAGAGCCTTTCTGCACCACCACCCGAGCACGGCTGTCCACGGGGGTCCTCAGGGACGTGGTCCTGAGAAGACGCCCGCCCCCCGAGGAGGAGCGCCCGGCACGCTCGCTGTCCTCCTGCGACATGAGCTGGGTCACCAGGATCTGCTTCAGCGCCGACACTAGAGGAGAGAGGGGACACATACGGTTAGACCAATGGAGAGTCTGTGTGATTCTAGATGAATTGATTCCCCACCAGATAAAATCTATATATGTAATTTTTGTTTAGGGCAGAGAGCTATCCCTGACCAACCGGCCTGACCAACCGGCCTGACCAACCGGCCTGACCGGGTTAATATAACTCTAACTAGAGTATTTCCTGGGTAGAATCAATCTTGATGATTGAGACGGATGTCCTTTCACTCACATGTCTTTAAGGCATCGTCAGCCCTAGAAGGACCGACGCCCAGCCCAACCAATTCGCTGAGCCCGTCTACGGCCATGCGGAAGGGCAGCCTATCTGCAAGGTCTGGGTCCCCGTAAAGCCCCTCCTCTTCAGGCTTGAGTCCTACAAAGGTGTTGGCATCTGGGAGAGAGGTCTGCATCACGCCACCAGAGGCAGCGCTGCACTCTTTATTTAGGGGGAGAGAACAAGGACACTTTTACGTGCCTTTCGGTCAATCTAGATACTACTGAAGCATGTTACCAGTGGAGGCTGGTGGAGGGTGGAACGTAATAGCTGGAATGGAATACATGGAAAGGTATCAAACACATCAAGTCAGTTTCATACATTCTAAAGCGATGTCAGCCTCCACTGCACATTACGCAATGTCACTAACTGCTACTGAAAAAGTTCTCAAATACACTGATCACTCTAGACGGGGGAACACGGGAGAGGTGAGGTGCTAGTTTAGTTACCTATAGACTGGCTGCTTCCAGAGGAGATGCGGTCCGGGTCCTTACTGAGTCGGGCTACGTCTGCAGCGATGATCTCCACACCGTCTCTCTCTCCACTGACACGGTGGGAGAGAACAGAGAGTCAGTATCAGGAGAAGCAAGGTCATGGTCATCATGAAATACATTTGCTGATGAATAAAACCAAAAAGACACCAAAGACGTTTTATACTGAGAGGAGGAACGTACTCCGTTTGAGGTAAGTGGATGCCGCTGTGTGGCTTCACTTTCATGGCGTCCGCTCTCTGGGTGATCTGACGCTGCCACCTGGTGGAGGGAGGATAACAATTCACAGGCAGACAGAGGCGAGTAGACTGCGGATAAAAAGTGTCCCTTACCTCAGACCTAGGACCAGATAACCCTAACTGCATTGCTAACCTTAACCATTAAGACAGGTAAGAAAAAGATCTGACCCTGTATATGTGGTTAGGGCCAACTTCTACCTACTCTACCTACAGTGAATTAAATGGGGTTTTTAAGTAGTGGTTATAATGACTAAATCACAGTGTCAGGAGAACTCACATTCTCTGCTCTGATACGGTCTGGGCCATCAGCTCGTAGATCTGTGCCCCGTTGTCCGACATTGAGAGAACAAAGAACGACTTGTTGTCTGTTGGGAGAGAGAATAGCAGGAAAACAGGGTCAGACTCCTGGCTGCGTCTCTAATCATACCCTATTCCCCATATAATCCACTACTTTTGACCACAGTCACATAGGGCTGCCACATAGGGCTCTGGTAAAAGTCGTGGACTATATAGGGGGATAGGGTGTGATTGTGTTAACAAGGTTGGATCTAACAAACACATTTCAATAGAACACTAGAATGGATATTGGCATTCCATGGTAGCATGACTACAGGGCGGCCATCTTTGTCAGGGAAACTAATAATATGATTGCATCTATATGGTAACTCACCTGTGGCCACAGAGCGCACCAGCACCGCGTTGAGCTTGATGATGGGGCTGAAGATGTGCTTGGTGTCGGCGGTGCCCGACAGGTTTTTGCTGTGGCACTTGAGGACGAGCCGCTCGTCCTGCTTCTGCAGCAGCACCAGGATGTCCTCCAGGAGCAGGGTGTACAGCTCTGAGACCAGAAGAAGAGGGGATTTAACCACAGAATTACATATGGTTAGTCTTAGGGGCCAGGAGTTTTTCCTAACCACATGAACTGACGTGAAATTAGTTTGGGCCCTGTTTGCAGTTGTAGTGTACAACTAGGGCCAAGAGTTTTCCCCGGTTGGATCACATTGGTCAGGAAAATCCTCCTGGCCCTACTTATCCACATAAACGCCTGATGAAGTCGTAAGCGTACCAATAGTCTTGTCCTTGTTGACCTTCCATGACAGTGGTCCCTCGTGGACCATCTTCTTCTTGGTCAGGTCCAGGTTCTGAGTGTGGAGGGAGTTAAGGTCAAAGGTCAGATTAGCTGGGTTTATTTGTTTAGTCACATCCCCATTAACATTCACTTTGGAAACAGGTACTCTTCCACGCCAATGAATGGAGCTGCATGACCTAGTCCAATTTCAAGCACTACCAGCTGACATTTAAACAAAAAATTCCCCCTTTAATAACTGCAGTGGCTCCCTCGCAGAAACTGAAGCAAAAATGTTGCTTCAAGTCAATTGTGGGTAGTCTGCAGACTAATACGCTTTGAGAAATGCTTTATAGATCGCCTCACCTTGAGTTCTGTAATCATGGGGTTCTCCGTCTGCTTCAGAGACGAGAGGTCTAGCCGCCTCTGGTAGTGCTCCAGCCTCTGTGGAAAGAAAGAGAGAGAGAAAGAAAGACGGAGAAAGAGAGCGAACAAGAGAGGGAGAAAAAGAGAGAGAAAGAAAGATGGGCACACAGAAAAACAGCCGTAAGCTGGATGTTCTGCTGCTACAGGCACTATTAGACTAACCAAGAGACACAAACCCCATATTCTCTCTGCAATAAATCACCTGCCATCATCTCTGCTGGCTCTAAGAGAAACAGTGGGAGGACAGATTTCAGAGTGGCTGAGAAGCCTTCGAGGCAGAACAGGGGTGAAATGAGACAGGGGAGATGTGGGAGACCGAGGGGGATAGGCTGTGCTTCCGTACCCGCCGTTCCCAGATGACGCTAAGTCACACCTACTTGTTTGTTTTCAGACTCTTTCACCGCTTGGTTGACGTGGTTGAGAATCTTCCTGCAGCAGTCGCCTGCCTTCTTTACCTTGTCTTTCTCCACGGTGTCATCTGAAATGAAATGACAAGAGAGAAAGGGTGATGAAGATTCTGTGGAGAAAAACAGAAAAAGAAACACCTCTGTGGGGTACTGCCCAGCAAATGGATATTTTCCTGCACCCATTAGCAGCCGATCATATCCGGAAATGAAGACCAAGTAGAGGTCATTAACATTCCTTAACAGCTGGCTCTACTTTATGTTTAGTGCATTTTATTTCCGCGAGGGAGAACTAAACCAGAGCCAAGATTAAAAATGATGGGACCCAAATAATGCGAGAACATCTCCCAAAATGTGCATTACCGACTTCGGAAAATGCCAAAATAATCATCTCAGTTTAACCAAGAGCACAGATTTCATTTGAGCTGGGCTGGCAGCTCCTAACACACACAGGCGCGCAAACACACACAGGCGCGCATACACACAGAGAGAGAGAAAGGGTGGTCACTGGGGCACCACAGTGGAACGACACTGCTATCATTAACGCTACTGTAAGCGCGCTGCCCTGCATCACTGTGATGGCCTAGTCTGCTTCGAGCCCAGTGCCATCACCTCATTGTCAGAGTCTAATACCCTTTTTACATTATCATGCCAAACACAACCAACTCGTACTGTGCTGGCTCATAGGGCGGCGCACAATCAGCCCAGTGTCGTCCGGGTTAGGGGAGGGTTTGGCCAGGGTAGGCCGTCATTGTAAAATAAGAATTTGTTCTTAACTGACTTGCCTCAATAAATAAATGTATTTGTATGCATTTTCACATTCTTGAACTTGCACGGTTCCAGCAACTATGGTGGGTGTGTAGTCAGCCCAGTACAGTGCAGCTTGGCTTAGTAGAGTGGACGAGGCATAGCTGTGTGTGTGTGTGTGTGTGGCCTACCTGTGTACTTGGCGATGTTCTCCAGTAGGAGAGGGTACTTGGTGAGCCTCTGCATCTCCACAGGAATGATGTCCTTCAGTTGGAGTCTTCGACACAGTCGGTTACTCTCAGCCTCCTGCAAATGCACAGTGAAGTTAGGTAAGAAGGCCACAGGAATGATGAAAATAGCAACAAAACAGGCACAATCTATCCTTCTCGCTCATTTATATACTTCGCCCACCAGTGACTGTGGCTTTAACAGAGCTACATCTTGAATGGTTACTTTCTACAACTTTCTTTAACGTTTAATTTACTTAAAATGAATTTAAACAAATCAAATTCAAATACTACACAAGCTTCCCTCATACATCCCATTCCCTGTCATATACATTGTACTGTACAATCTGCACAAGTTGATTACATAGTCAAATACCTGACCTAAATCTCAAGTAACAGGCAGTGCCCAATAGCCCTGTGTGTGCACTCCAGTACCTGCGCTGCCCTCCCCCCTGTCCATATCTCCTCCTCTTCTCTCCTCCATTCCTCCACTTACCTGCATGAAGGAGGTGAAGCGCGAGTCCTTCTTCTGCCTGCTCTTGATGAGCTCCAGAGCAAAGGGCTGGTTGCTGCAGAACGTGCCCACCGCCTGCTTGATCTTCTCCTCCTCGCCCCCGCTGAACTGGAAAACAACACAGGCGAGCCAGGCGAATCGGGGTCAGTCGCCATGGCAACTCCCTGCCGCCAAGCCCTTGGTCCTTGCGTGTGTGTAGCGGCACAGTGCCAGATCGATGGGGGGGGGTCTAAATCTGCCTCTACATGCTTTAGCCAATTCCCTCTGACTATCATTGCTGTCATGATTCTGTCATAGCTTTATGTTGGTTCTCATGGTTGTCTCCGCCCGTGATAGCTGATGTGTGGTGAGCGTTCTGGCACAACTGGTTGCCGTGCACCACCTGAGCAGGTGCTTCACATTATTAAACATGTATAGACAGAAGGGTTTTGCTGAAGCACGTGTAGATCTGGGACCAGGTTAGTGGATGGGTTCTGCCAGTCCATCTGTGGCACACTATCGTTTAACAATTTTACTTCCATTCTGCAAAAACACAGCAACCATCTTCACCCTCCAGTTCATTGCCAATTAAAAAGATAAGCAATCCCATAAAACAAAGTGAATGTTTATTCCGCAGTGAAAAGTAATTTCAGGCAACGGCACAGCTTTCGTGGTTTGTGAGAGAGAAAGACTTCTCTCCAAGAACACAATTATTACATGAATCATATTCCGTCGGGGAAAAGGCTTCAAAAGAAAAAGAGCTGTACTCACCCAGGACAGCAAGTCGTCTCCTATTTGGTCGATTACGGACGTCTCGTTCCTTTTCCGAATTGTTGCCATTTGCTCAGATATCAAAACTGAAAAATGAAAGGGAATGTAAGAGGGTCATTCTGACATTGTGTCTGTGTGTGTGTGTGTGTGTGTGTGTGTGTGGGGTCATGTCATATCAAAGTGGGAAAGTGTGTGTGTGTACATGTTTGTGGTTGTGCATGTACATTCCTGTTTGTGTGTGTGTGTTTGCTTATGTCCACGCGTGCAAGTACCATGCAGTTGAACAATGTCCCCCAGGTTGGTGAATATGTTCTTGATGTCGGCAGGAGGCAGTATGGCCTCTCTGGTGAGCTTCTGGTAGAAGATGTTGTCCAGCACTTTGAGCATCCGCAGGTGGGCCCTCTCAGTGTAGAACAGCTCTGTAGACACAGACCGACAGCGCTCATCACTATCGTAGACTGATAAATGACCTCATTAGGCAACCATAAATAAGCGATAAACAGTGATAACGAAAACGGTTATTTCAGCTTGTTCTTTTTTTTTTTTTGGCCCAGGTTCCTACTAGGAAAGATGCATTTGTAAAAGTGACAAATTAATAAAGTTTGTTTGATTGAGTTTGCAGTGGTTACTACACACACTGCTAGTGTATGTCTGTTCATTGCACTCTTAACTCTTTACACTCATACCCATATATGGGTTAGAAATAGCAGATTTGGACACTGATAAGCGCCTACATTTGGAACGCAGTGGCTGTATAGTAACATGCTATACATGACTTCAGAGCTCAAGGTCTCCACTTCACAGCGCAGTTTTTTTTTACTGACAGCGGTCCTGAACTTGAACACAATAGCGACAAGAAGTTGCTCCCATCCCTCCCGCTACCTTGGAAACATTTTTGTTGTTGTTGGAGTGAGGGAAATACTGTAAATAAAGAGGGCTTGATGTATTTTGAAAGATGAGACATTGAGGATTATAATTAATACCACTTTGATGTCATACAAGCAAGCCAAGCACCCGTTAGTCCAAATGGGCACTTCATATTTCCATATCATAAAACTAATTTAATATACAGTGCCAACGTTTATGATCACTACACATGATGTACAGTTACAAGATGACATGGCGTCATAAATTAATATTTCTGATGGATTTCCTCAGACTTAATTGAATGCACTCTATTCTATGCGCACCAAAATTACGATCTGCATCTCTGAATTGACTTGTGAAAGCCTAACACTGTAAGATTGTAATTTGTAACTTAGCTAACCATGTTGACAATACAACACGCTTTCAAATGATGTCCACCTGACTAGATTGCGATTTATAATGGACCGTTTTTGGAATGAGTAAACAACAACAGTAATTGTGTAAAGGCGGGGATGCAGGGCTGTGTTCCAAACAAAACAACTACACGTCTGCTTGCTGTAGTTCCTCAACGGCACATCTAGGGAAGCTCAAAATGCCACCTTAAAGTTGAAGACTATTCATTGAGTTGAAATTACATAGGACCTGTTCACACTTTGGAGAGGAATGTGGCCACTTGGAGAGAGCAGTTAGACCTCTCACTCAAACCCATGTAATTTTTTTTGTCTTATGTTGAACCTACCTCAAATTTACCATGAATATTCTTGTTACCGACTGTATCCAGATTATTTTCAGATTTTGTTATCAACAAATGCAGCGAAAAGTACAGTAAATATAAAATTCACATAAAATCAACAGTGTACCGTTTGGTTTCAGTCTTGTGTCAGATTATCGGTTTTATCCTCACCTTCAGTCTAATAATGTTTTCATTATCCCCAAACGGTTCCCTTTTGATTGCTACCATGAATACCAGCATATGCTTCCCATATTTCTTCTGTAAGAAACACTTCAATTTAGCCCTATCCAAACAGGCCAAATCCCACTAGTGTAAGGGGTTAACGCAGTAATTATTCCTTTTGAACAATAAACTGCCTACTAAAAAAAGTGAATAACTAACACAGACATAAAGTATGTACAGGGCCCTGGGTTTTTCCTAATCATGCAAAGCCAATCACTAGGGCCCAGAGTTTTTCCTGGTCAGGTTACATGGGCCCTATTTATTTCTATTATGGTGACTGGGTTACAGTTCGAACAGGAAGTTACCGTTAATGACTTCCTGTCTCTTGATCTCGTGGGCCCTGAGTCCGGCCAATACCTCACGTCCCACCAGCTGCTGCCAGTTGAGGGGGTCGTGCTCAGAGTCCGTGCCGCCTTGATCGTCTTCACTCTGCACCTCTGCAGAAACAAGGCCATCCAACCTGGGAGATAGGTGGCAGCAGTTACACTGGTTACAACCTTAAAATACACTGGTTACAACCTTAAAATACAATATCTGACTAAGATAAATGCAGTCACGAAATATAACAGAAGATGTTAGGAATGATCTAAAAACTCACTGTATCTAACCATAGCCTACATCACGTTTGATAAAAGGTAGTCCACATTTTGACCGAAGAGGTTTAGGAGACTAACTAAAAACTCAAACTATCTGACCATTGTCTTTATCAGAAATAGTAGCAGGTCAAGTCAAAACGAAAACACTCACCTTCTGATAGACTTGGGTGTTCCTTCAAGGATTCTGTAACAAGAGAATACTATTAACTACGAGGCCTGAATGACAACGCTTCACATACTCATCAAGATGTTCTCCGCCTGCATGAAACAACTACTAAAACAACTGTACGCAACAGGAGTAAAAAAATAAATGTAAAGGGTTGACTGTAAAAATAGTAGTTTGGAATTACATGTTATATATAGAGGGTAGATACAACAAATATCTAATGGCACCCTATTCCCTCTTTAGTGCACTACTCTTGGGGTCCATCTTACCTGCTCTCCCTGTCCTCCTCCTGCAGCTGGTCCAGGCTGTATGGGCTCAGGCTGTAGTCAAAGTGTGTGTTTGGAGTGTACTGTAGACTGTCCAGGTCTCCAAGACCCTCGCTCAGTTTGAGGAAGGCAGAGTTAGGGGTCAGAACTGAGGAGGAGAGAGACAGAGAGAGCGAGAGACGGAGAGATCAGTTACATTGTACAACTATCAGGCCAGGTGGGAAGACCATTACTACAGCTTAGAGCCGGGACAATAAACCGAAAATTGCCCTCTTATTGAAACATTTAGCTGTTCAATAAGAGGAAGGTGATTTTGCTACACAACGTTCCTGTAGATTGTTCTAAAACCATTATTTGGTCGACAGTAATAGCCAATGCAATATGTTGACTCCTGATATGAAAGCATCTGCCTGTCCCTGTTTTGTTGGGACAGGCAGCACATGGAGAATGTAGAGCTGCATTCTGAGAAACACAACAATATGACCGTTGCGCCAAATTGTTATTGCGGGGAAAAGACAGTTTTCAAAGCAACTACTGTTCGAGTTACAGAGAGGAGAGTCAACTTCCCGTGAATAGATTATGTATTTCTCTTAATATGGAGTTCATGGCACCACTTTCCAACCGGAGTAGGCTGTAGCGTAGTATGGTTTTGATGCGCTGTGGAGTGGAGCCGAGCGTCCATTTTGGTACATACAGTGCATTCGGAAAATATTCAGACCCCTTCACTTTATTCTTTATCCTTATTCTAAAATGTATTATTGACATTTTTCCCCCTCATCATTCTACACACAATACCCCACAATGACGAAGGAAAAACTGGTTTTTATACATTTTTGCACATTTAATACAAATAAAAAAACTGAAATATCACATTTACATAAGTATTCAGACCCTTTACTCAGCACTTTGCTGAAGCACCTTTGGCAGTGATTACAGGCTTGTGTCTTCTTGGGTATGACGCAACAAGCTTGGCACACCTGCATTTTGGCGAGTTTATCCCATTCCTCTCTGCAGATCCTCTCAAGCTCTGTCAGGTTGGATGGGGAGTGTCGATGCACAGCTATTTTCTGGTTTCTCCAGAGATGTTTGATCGGGTTCAACTCCGTGCTTTGGCTGGGCCACTCAAGGACATTGAGAGACTTGTCCCGAAACCACTCCTGCGTTGTATTGGCTGTGTGCTTAGGGTTGTTGTCCTGTTGGAAGGTGAACCTTCACCCCAGTCTGAGGTCCTGAGCGCTCTGGAGCAGGTTTTCATCAAGGATCTCTCTATACTTTGCTGCGTTCATCTTTACCTCGATCCTGACCAGTCTCCCAGTCCCTGCCGCTGAAAAACATCCCCACAGCATGATGCTGCCACAACCATGCTTCACTGTAATGATGGTGCCAGGCTTCTTCCAGACGTGACGCTTGGCATTCAGGCCAAAGAGTGGCTTCCATCTGGCCACTCTACCATAAAGGCCTGATTGGTGGAGTGCTGCAGAGATGGTTGACCTCCCATCTCCACAGAGGAACTCTGGAGCTCTGTAAGAGTGACCATCAGATTCTTGGTCACCTCCCTGACCAAGGCCCTTCTCCCTCGATTGCTCAGTTTGGTCGGGCGGCCAGCTCTAGGAAGAGTATTGGTGGTTTCAAATGTCTTTCATTTAAGAATGATGGAGGCCACCGTGTTCTTGGGGACCTTCAATTCTGCAGACGTTTGTTGGTACACATCCCCAGATCTGTGCCAACACAATCCTGCCTCGGAGCTCTACGGACAATTCCTTCGACCTCATGGCTTGGTTTTTGCTCTGACATGCACTGTCAACTGTGGGACCTTATATAGACAGGTGTGTGCCTTTCCAAATCATGTCCAATCAATTGAATTTACCACAGACTCCAATCAAGCTGAAGAAACATCTCAAGGATGATCAATGGAAACAGGTGCACCTGAGCGGAATTTCAAGTCTCATAGCAAAGGGTCTGAATAGTTATATAAATAAGGTATTTGTAATACATTTGCAAACATTTCTGTAATACATTTGCAAAAAAACCTGTTTTCGCTTTGTCAATATGGAGTACTGTGTGTAGAGTGAAGAAAAAAATTATTGAATCCATTTTATAATAAGGCTGTAATGTAACATTTGGAAAAAGGGAAGGGGTCTGAATACTTTCCAAATGCACTGTATCGCTCAGCTCTACTACAGCTACAATGACCCAAAAATAATAGGTAATATTGACAGCTAACAATTAGGACATAAAACCAAATACAAAGTTACAGAGATGTCAGGATTCAGGAATTTAGAGAGCGCCGCAGACAAACCGTGCTCCTCAAACACTATGGGGAGCGTAATTGGTCTTGCGTTGCCTGCGCTTGATTTAGTATGTGGTCTAGAGACTAGGGTACTTGGTTTAGAATTCAGTATATGGGAATTGTGCTAGCTAGAGAGTTTAGTAGGTATATACTAGCTAGAGTCTTGTACAGTATGTGGTAGTTCAGGGTCGCACCAAACTCAGAGTCTCTGCTGCCTCCGTCAGAGGCGTGGCTGTTGGTGGTGCTGTTGGTTGGCGAGGTGGCGTTGGTATTGGAGGAATGTGTGAGCTCTGAGCCATCGCTGGATTGACTGGCCGTCAGGCGACCTGCCTCCAGGTGCTCCACGGCCGTCAGGCACGGCTGGGACAGCTGCTTCTGGGGCCGCGGCTTGTTGAGGTCCATGGCCTTGCCGACTGCTCACACAGACAAGACAGGCAGACAATCAGTCAGAGAGACAGGCAGGAAGCACACATAGAGACAGACAGACACACAGAGGTGTAGCAGGAGTCAATACTATAGGATCTATTTACTTTTCTGTTGCTCCTCCTTTTTTCCATAGTAACACAATGATTTGTTTTGATATGTGGGTGATGATAACCATCTACCAATACAAATGCCTCTCCAGGGTTTCAGTAAATTGGGAGACCTATAGTATACTAGTGTTGGTCACTGTTGTTTATCTTAAATTACTAAATGAAAGCCGGTGTTGTTTATAACGCAGACACTCACTGGATGTGGGGTCGACGCGGCTGGGCCTGCGCGGAGGCCCGAGGATGCTGGGAAACCTGGTTCGTTTCACCTTCTCCTCCCCTCCCTCCTTCTCGGTCTTGACGCTCTTCTGTTGATCACAGACATCAAATGATCAGTCATTAAGAGAGATATAGCAGGGGGTGACGGTTAACAAACCGAGATAGGTTAGCGGAGGGTTCAGTGTAAGGGTAGGCTCATACCTTGATCTTGGGGAGGAAGTTCAGGCGGACCCTTTTGGACTCTAGGCCCCGTGGCTCTTTGACTTTCACGCCAAGGTGCTTCATGTACGCGAGGATGACGCACTGCATAGTAGCGCTGCAACAACAGACCAATGAGGATTCCGGATTTAGAGACCCAGGCTCAATTGCCATATTCTCGGTTTTATATCAATGGAACAGATTGGGATGAAGTTGAAGTGAACTACATCTTGACGTGTCTTTAGTGTGGCTTTGACCATATGCTGTGAAAACGAGTGACGGCGGCGGGCAAGATGTCGTGTCCATTCATTAATCATTTGGGATATGCCGGGACCATATGGCATTTGAAATAAGGTCGTTACACAACGTCGGAAATAGTCCCTTATGAATCTAAACGAACTAGAGAAATGTCATTTGTTATTAAAGGAGGTTGGCCAAGAGCTCATGTAGCTAGATTGCCCCCTGGCAAAGAGATACTCCACATATACAACGTGACTTCTGTTATAATGTTAACTGCTCAACCTCAAAATCATCTAAGATGAGGTTCTTGTCCTCTTTCTGTGCAGTGAACTGAAACTAGGTGGTTTGTCTCCAGTGTGACATTGAGTAGAAATGACAGAGACAGTGGTTAGAAAGGCCAAGAGTCTGCAAGGCCCCAAAGTGTCTTAAACCCCTCAGGGAGTGCAGTGCACTTCACCACATCCTTCCAAAAGCTCAACAGCCTGTGCTCCCAACTCTAGCTTTAGAGGATGGAGAGTTCTGTGGGGGTGTGCAGTAAAAAAACAAAAAAACACATTGAGCACTGAGTATGTTGTGTGTTCACAGCCACAAGTAAATATCGGTTGTGCTCAGTGGGACAAGGAGGATCTACATGAATTTGTCCAATAACAACAGGTTTTTATTTTTCTGGCTGCAAAATGTTTTGCTAAGTTGTGCCCTACTGAACACGATCATGGTCTCCAGTCAGCCTGTGACCATAAAGTCTTACATTGACAATCCCCAAACATCACACCGACTAAAATCAAATGGATAGTGTGAAATATGTAGGGCTCATATCTGTTCTTTCCAATGGATAAACAAAAGAGAATCCCCTCACCATTTCTCCTCCTCTGTGGATTGAGTTGTCAACCTAAAATATGTCAAGAAATTCCATTAGAACAAATTATATTACACAGAAAATGATTTTAACATGTCAGAGTACAAAAAGTAGTAGACTTCCAATCAATATATTATCAGCCTCAATTAAAATGTGTCAGCAAGTAAAACTAATGTTAAAGAAGTTCTACATCAAGAAACTTGGCTGTGAGGGTTGCTACTAACAGGACATCCTCTATCTTGGTGATGATGTTTTCAGCACAGGAGCGTTCTCTCTCCAGTGCTACCCGGTCTCTGACGCGCTCCGTGTCCAGCCGGGCCAGTTCCCCCTCAGCCAGGGTTAGGCCCATACTGCGCTTCTGCCTGCACACCCCACAAACCACGGTGTCAGATCCCACTTACAGTATGTTTACTTATAACATGCTTACATCAACTTACCGAAAATTATAAACAGGATTATAATAACTTCAAGTTTATAAAGACAAACAGTTACACTGTCTACAAGTAAGACTCACTTTCATCCATCTTTACATATGACTAACACATAGGCACCAATAGGAAAGGCAGCCATTTTGGAAGAGCACGAGCAAGGTGACTGACCTGAAGTCCTCCAGGTTCCTCCGGATGTCAGGGAGCAGGGTGTCCTGCATCATCTGGACTAACTGTCTGTTCAGCTCCTCAGGGATTAGCTCCGTCCTCCGCCGGTCTGCACAGCCACACAGATAGGAAGTAGGTTGACACAAAATACAGCTTAAGCCTTGATTTCTCAACAACTGGTGTGGGATAGTAGTATTAAATCAAATAACATTTTATTTGTCACATGGTCCGAATACAACAGATGTAGACCTTACCGTGAAATGCTTACTTACAAGCCCTTAACCAATAATGCAGTTCAAGAAATAGAGTTAATAAAATATTTACCAAAAAACTAAAGTTAAAAAGAAAGTCGAATCAATCAAAACACAAGAAATGTACATAACAATAATGAGGCTATATACAGGGGTACCGGTACCGAGTCAATGTGCGGGGATACAGGTTAGTTGAGGTAATTTGTAAAGTGACTATGCATTGATAATAAACAGCGAGTAGCAGCAGTGTAAAAACAAAGGGGGGGGGGGGGGGGGTTGATTACTTGTTCAGCAGTCTTATGGCTTGGGGGTAGATGCTGTTATGGAGCATTTTGGTCCTAGACCTGGTGCTCTGGTACCGCTTGCCGCGCGGTATCAGAGAGAACAGTCTATGACTGGGGTGACTGGAGTCTAACAATTTTTAAAAAATGTGTTAGATTGGTTATACAACCAACCACACACTTTGAGGCTTTGTGATAATGATGCTAGTACACTGTTGAAGTAAGGAAACTTGAGTTGGCTAGATTTGGCATTCCATTAGATAACAATAGTCATTCCTCAATATACCCAGATGTGACTTGGCATGGATTTGTCAGCCAGAGAAACTAATGGAAATGAAAGCAAAGTCACAAATACTCACCAAGGTCAGAGGAGATGGACTCGGGAACAGCTACTTTTAAATTCTGTATGAAAATAAAACCCATTTAGACGGGCATTGACAAAGCCAGACTTGTTTATATGTGGCTTACAGAAACACCAGAGTAAAAATACTTCACATTTAACAAAAAGAGTAAAATGACAAGTGCAGAAGAATTCCTAAATGTACGCTGTGTGTGTGTTAGTAGTGTATGAGAAAAACTGCAGAAGAAAATCTCTGGGTCCCTCAAGTACTGCAGTCTTATTGGTCTAGGGCACTACAATATATTGCAATGGGAGTCAACAGAACAGTGGATCAGAGAAATGACGGCTCCAGCTGAGGAGAAATGTATTACTGCAGGGAGAGGGGACTCCTGACAGAATAAACCAATCAAACAAACACACTGCTGTATAGTAACACTAGTGTTGCATATCATACCAACACTGTCAGGGGATGTAGGTGTTTAATCACAACTGATGTGGGGGAGACCATAACTTCTGCCACAGTGCTGTGGGGTTTGTTTAATAACAACAGTGCACTGTGCAAGTCTGTGCTGGCTTGGGCCTGCAGTTTGGATGAAAGCTAGCTGTGATCATGTAGTGACTGTGGATGAAAGCCACTTGAGACTACAGGGCCCGTATTCATAAATAGTCTCCGAATAGGAGCACTGATCTAGGATCAATTTATCATTTTAGAGCATACTAAATATGAGTATATGGACAGGGGTTACATGATCTTAGATCAGCACTCCTACTCTTGAGACTCTTGGTGAATGTGGGCCCAGATGTAGGCTAGTTCGACTCAACTCACAGCTCCCCGGTCGATGAAGAAGTTGTGGAAGTCCATGAACACCCGTCTGGTTTCTTTGGAGTTAGTTTGCTTGCACAGGTCAGCGAAGAGGTAGCAGAGCTGAAGAGAAACGTTTCACATGATCAATGAGAGGTGACACAAACACGTTCTACAACATCATGTCTTTGTGTCAGCACTGCACTCCCTGTATTTTTATATAAACTTTTATTGTTGTCGGTAACTGGTCACAACACAAACATGGTCAGGTGAGGGTGTGTGTGCGCGTGTGTAGGGACTCTTACCAGCGGTGCAGGGTCAAACTGTGAGACGACGTGATGCAGGAACGCTGCCAGGTGGGCAGGTCTGGACTTGAGCAGCTCCATGCTCTGGAAACAGCTGCACTGGCCATTGACCTGAGATACACACAGTGTGTGTGTTACGAGCTAGCTTGACCTCGTTAGAAAATCCTCAGTGAAGCTTGTCAGTCTTTCACCCTTTTAGGGGGAGAGAAATCTGGACAAAAAAACTCCAGCACCCTGGTATGCTTCACAGTGTTTGTAATGAATGTTAAAAAACAAACGTTTGGGTCAATAGGCCATAATCGCAGCCTAGAATCTTAATTTTCAAAATGCAACGAAGTTATATTTCTCCCCTTATTTTGGATGTATTTAGGGCCTACCTGTTCTTGATCAGAGTCAAAGTAGTCGTCCTCAGCTCCGATGATATGGGAGACGAAGCGTGAGGAAGGGCTGCTAACAGCAGAGGGGGACAGCGAGTCCTGGAGGGGTGGGGAGAGGAGGAACACAGCCCTTAGATCTCTCACTCATTGAGCGTTGACTGCTCCGTTCACTGAGGTAGCTAACAACCTCATATACCATCAAAGGGGTGTTTAATGAAGTTGGCTCCACATCTGCAGGGCACGGGTCATGTTCATTAGACACCAAATGAAAGAAAATTGACTGAAACAGGGAGGGACTACCTGGACTTGTCCAATTAGAAATGCTCATTTAGGTTTTACGTTGCAAAACATTTAAATGTTTTCAGTTGCATGCCCTAATGAACATGAGCCAGGTCTCGATCTCACCAGGTCTGGAGTGTCTTCTGGGTCGGGGGAGTGGCAAGAGTTGAAGCTGTCTCGGGGCGTGCTCTTTGGGCTGTGGTAAGACAACATGTCTCTTTGGCACAGGCTCTCCGGGGAGGCAGGTGCAAAACTGCGGGGAACCTGCAAATGGAGAACATTTGGTAAGCTATCAAACATTCATCTAGCTAGACCTGGGTGGTGTTCATTAGGAATCAAATGGAAGAAACTCGACTGAAAACAGGGAGGGATTATCTGGACCTGTCCAATAACAAACACTTGTTTTCTTTATTGGTTGCATGTCCTCTTGAACAGAACCCAGGTTTGGAACACAGCAGTGGGTTGCAGGTTTGGGTTGTAGTTTACTGTCTGCAAGGTGCAAAACTGAAAGTAACACTTACAGGGGACATGGTACTGCTGCTCCACGAGAGATCATTGCTACTGTCCCCCCTGGAGGAAGGTGTGTGGTCCATGTCCACCATGCTACCGTCATCTCCATCACCCAATTGCAGGGCATCCTTAGAATTAAATCCCAGTCAGTCACACGCAGATAATATAAATATTCCCCATAATTGAAAGAGAAAACCAACAAGTATTTTGTCTGACTGTAAGCATTGAGCATCTATATTGTCATGATTTCATCACACACAGTCTACAGAAATGGAGCAGAACATGCACAGATCAACTACCTATAAATATCATTGCTTAGGGCCAGGCTAAAACTTGGGCCATAAGTTTGTCCTGGTAAGGTTACATAGTCAGGGAAAACTCATTGGACTGATTATGGCACTCATAGAAAACCACAGATTCTCACCCTAGCTATTAGTTATTAATACTACAATAGCCAGAAGCTACTCCTGCATTGTCTTGGCTGTGTGCTTATGGCCGTTGTCCTGTTGGAAGGTTAACCTTCACCTCAGTCTGAGGTCCTGAGCGCTCTGGAGCAGGTTTTCATCAAGGATCTCTCTGTACTTTGCTCCGTTCATCTTTCCCCAGTCCCTGCCGCTGAAAAACATCCCCACAGCATGATGCTGCCCCCACCATTCTTCACCGTAGAGATGGTGCCAGGTTTCCTCCAGACTTGACACTTGGCATTCAGACCAAAGAGTTTCATCAGTTTCTCATGGGTCAAAGTCCTTTAGGTGCCTTTTGGCAAACTCCAAGTGGGCTGTCATGTGCCTTTTACTGAGAAGTGGCTTCTGTCTGGCACTGTACCATAAAGGCCTGATTGGTGGAGTGCTGCAGACACGGTTGTTCTCCCATCTCCATAGAGGAACTCTGGAGCGCTGTCAGAGTGACCATCGGGTTCTTGATCACCTCCCTGACCAAGGCCCTTCTTCCCCGATTGCTCAGTTTGGCCGGACTGCCAGCTCTAGGAAGAGTCTTGGTGGTTCCAAACTTCTTCCATTTAAGAATGATGGAGGCCACTGTGTTCTTGGGGACCTTCAATGCTTGGTACCCTTCCCCAGATCTGCGCCTCAACACAATCCTGTCTCGGAGCTCCACAGACAATTCCTTTGACCTCATGGCATGGTTTTTGCTGACATGCACTGTCAACTGTGAGACCTTATATAGACAGGTGTGTGCCTTTCCAAATCATGTACAAATCAATTTAATTTACCACATGTGGACTCCAAGTTGTAGAAATATATCAAGGATGAGCAAAAGGTCTGAATACTTATGTAAATAAGTTATTTCTGTTTTTTGACCTGTTTTTGCTTTGTCATTATGGGGTATTGTGTGTAGATTGTTAAGAAAATGTTTTTACTTAATCCATTTTAGAATAAGGCTGTAACGTAACAAAATGTGGAAAAGGGGAAGGGGTCTGAATACTTCCCAAATGCACTGTACAATATGTTTGTTTTTTATTCAGGCAGGGGGGGATGCAAGTTACCTGTGCTCCTCCAGTGGCCTTACTGAGCTGCCCCTGCAGCTGTGGAATGTGCTTCTTGGCTTCCTGGATGTCCTTCAGTAGTTTTGGCGTCGGATTCCTGCTGTACTCCTCCTTCATTGCCTGTAGGGAGGGAGAGGGGGAGGGCAGCCGAGACACTCAGTCAGACAGTCATTGGAATCCAAAGTAGCCAAGTCCATAAAAGTATTTTTGACTTTGAACGGTATAGACTTGCACTCCTTTTCAAAAGTGTTTCTCAACACACTTGCTGTGGCTATACTGTCCTGGCCCTGTCATGTTTACACACGTAGCAGCAGTAAAGTGTGCTTAGTGGAGTGGGTAATGTGGCTCTGTGAAGCACAAGAGAGAATTATTGGAGTGGAGGTGGTGGGGTTTACTGGTTCTCTTCTGAGTGGCTGTCTGCTAGAGTGACTGTTCTAGTCCAAAACCACAGGAAAAGGCTTGCTCTTATCAACACAAGCCATACACCAGTGTTGTTCTGAACGTCTCAAAACCTATTAGAATACAATTCTAGGACAAACACCATGACTTCACATGCATCAAAATGTAACCTCATCCAACTACAAAACATTGCTTTTCTTGACAGTCGCTCAGTATTTGACCTCATAAGTCCAGAGTGAGCAGTCTCTGAAAAACAATTCATAGACTAGGACCCGTATATATAAACCGTCTCGGGTAGGAGTGGTGATCTAGGATCAGGTCTCCATGAATTCTTAGTCATTATAATCTAAAAGGCTAAACTAAAATCAGCACCCCTACTCTAAGACGCTTCATGAATATGGGCCCTGAATTTTGCATATGCCCAAATACTAACCGAGATGGTTTCTCCTGCACCAGATAGAATGCTCACCTGCAAATCTTGTTGCTCCTTGGACAACATCTTCTGCAGGATGTCCACCTTTTGGCTGTGTACGCTGTTGTTCTCTTCCTGTACAATGGGAAGGATACACAGTGCTTGATCAGGACATGGAACCAAACACACAGTAGAAGAAATTACGTGAAGTAGCAAGGGAGGACAACAGAGTTTAAGTGAACAGACAAATGTAAACTATGGAAACACACACTGAGGACAGACAGGCAAAGAGGGATGACATGAAGAAGATGGAGCACAAAGGAGGAATGCATCTCAGAAGACGGTAAAAGGCGAGAGGAGGCGGTCATACCCATATTGGTAGAGGAGAGGTGATGCGGTCATGGGGGCTGTATGGGCGCTCCCCCGTTGGCTGTCCAGGAGTGTTTGGAGAGGTGACAGGGGACAACCCAGTCTGGGGCCCCGGGAACCCCAGCTTAGCTTCGCTCTCCGATAGGGGGATCTGGGGCAACCCAGGGGGTCGCCCCAACACTGTGAGGGCCACATAGGAGCCCGCTGAAGAAATAAGATGGATACGGAGATAAGGTTAAAAAAAAAGGTGTATTCGGAATACTAGGCCTAATTCTGATTATCATTGTATGACTTTCCTAGCCTGGTCCCAGATCTGTTTGTGCTGTATTACCAACGTCTATGGTCTTTGGAAGAACCACGACAAAAATATTAGTTGGAAATACAGCACAAATAGGAACCAGGCTATGACTTTCCAGTGTCAATTACGAACAATAAAACTTTACAACGCTTACATTTGATGAGCTTTACTACTTCCACGTGGTTTGAATGTGTTACTAGGGTCCCGTTCACCTGGAATTAAGTAAAACAGTCATAATGAGAAACTTCATTCAACACTGCTTGGAAATCAAATTAGTTAATTTCCTGTCCAGCCTAATGTCAATTCAGTAATTCATTCATCCACCCCTCTTCGTACACACCCCAGTGACAGCAATGTTTAGGTTTTTGTGTTTTTTGATGGGATCTAATCCAACCAGCAGGTGGCATTATGGAGCTGGTGTTTTGGCTAGAAGCCTCGGTTCACAAAACAAGCTGTGACTGGAGACTATACAGAGATGGCAACAAGGCACCTGGGTCGTGATCAGTAGGCACGAAACTTATCCAATAAGAGCACCAATTTTCATTTCTCTATTTCAAAACATTTTCAGTTTGGTGCCAAATGAACAGGACCCTGCAACTACTATGTCATATATACACACATACATACACACTCAGTTGTGGCCAAAACTATTGGCACCCTTGCACTTTTCTTAAATAATTCCCTATATTTCTTCTCAAATAACAATAACATCTTGTTATTGGATTTTCAACATTGCAGAACCAATTTTAACTTAAAAAGGGCAACCAATTTTCTAACTCATTTTTATTATCTCCAGCATAATACCAGTGTGAACATATATGAAAACGGCACATTTCTAAGTGAGGAGCAGGAAAATACCCTCCCCTTGGGCTGAAAACTCGTTTCAGCTTTTGAAAATCTTTTTTTTCTTTTTTTCAAACTTTTAATCCTACCCTGTGATGTCATAAAATGAGCCAATTATCAAAGTGTTTTGGAGTGCAATGTTCAACCCTGTGTCCAAACGTGGTTGTGGGTCTTCCAGCCAGACAAAAACCCCAAACACAAAAGCACTCTGGACTGGATCAAGAAGAAACACTGGACTATTCTGGAGTAGCCAATGAAAAGTCCAGATCTAAATCACATCTGTAACCTATGGCAAGAGCTGAAACAGCAGTTGGTGGAGGGTACCCATCAAACACTGAAAAATTAGAGCAGTTTGATACTGAAAAGTGGGCAAAACTGCCAGTAGAAAGGCGCAGCAAGCTCATTGATGGTTACAAGATATTTTGGCAAAAGGCTGTGCAACCAAGTACTAGCTCTGGGGTGCCAATAGTGTTGTCCATGCCATTTATCTTTATTTTCTAAATTAAAATTACAAACTCAAAGTTAACAAAAATAAAATTGGTTCTACAATGTTGAAAATCCAACAACGTGTAGAGACCAAAAGTTGTTTTTAATTTAAACTTATTTGAGAAGAAATAGGAGTTATTTAAGAAAAGTGCAAGGGTGCCAATATATTTAGCCGCAACTGTATAGATTAGTGTACCTTGATGATCCGGTCACCTGTCTGTACACCCGCACGCTCTGCAGCGCCATCTAGGAAACAGAGGGGACGAGAGTCAGGAAAACACAGAACATCCCTTTAGGAGGGAAAAATAACAGTGTATAAGATGAACAACGCCCAATATACCCATTACAATACCACTGTTTGCGCTATAAAAGTAATGTCAAAGTACATCGTAACATATCGTACACCATAACTTGGGGCCTGAGTTTTTCCAGACCTAATCGTGAGGAACTCCGGGCCCCTAACCATCACAGTGGTTGTGTGGTGCTGAAGGAGCCCATTAGGCTGCTCCTCCCCAGACATAGGGCTTTAGGAGCCAGAGAGAGGGTTCATTATGGGATAGGATTCAGAGGAATATTATAGGGTCAGGAGACAACTGAGACATAGGTGGCACCAGAAATGAGTGCCTGTGCTGTCACAACATAAACACCAGTGCGGCTTTGTACACGTCAGTCTGGAGCTTAGGCAACCAGGCAGAAATTCCTACCATGTCACGCTAATGCGTTATATATATATATATATTTTGGGGCGGCAGCGTAGCCTAGTGGTTAGAGCGTTGGACTAGTAACCGAAAGGTCTCATGTGTGCAGCTCACTACACACACATCAGCCTCTATAAGGGACAAGACAAGAGCTGCCTTGGATTCAGGGCCTGCTAGAATTCCCATCTCTCACACGGTGATTTTTTTTTTATTTTTTTTTACCAGTATTTGGCTGATGGTCTGATACTAAGATTTGTCCCTGAGACTATTGAGGATGAAAAGTAGTGTGTGTGTGTGTGTGTGTGTGTGTGTGTGTGTGTGTGTGTGTGTGTGTGTGTGTGTGTGTGTGTGTGTGTGTGTGTGTGTGTGTGTGTGTGTGTGTGTGTGTGGGGGGGGGTCGACCTTACCTTCCTTGACGAGCTGCACAAACACTGGGTTGTCTCCGCTCACCGTCAGCCCAAAGCCATTCTCATCTTTCTGAATGATCACACACCGCTGGACAAGCCCTTCGCAGTACAGAGAGAGAACAATGTCACAAACAGGGGCCTCAGATTCAGTTTGACGCAGGCCAGTTTGGTAGGCGAACCCAGACACCCAGTGGTGTCCTGTGAAGGAGAGGTAGCAGGCCTAAAGAACAACACTGTGAACTGAGGGTGAAGGATTCAAATTAAGACTACTACTGCACTCATTGGTCACTGTAAAGGTTATGGTCAAATAAGTGCAAAGAGTTCTTGAAATCTGTAGGCTAATGTACACACTTCTGTTAGCGAGTGGAGTTAGTAGAACAGTGTATGTAGAGTGTTGAGATGTCAAGGCACTGTAATCAAAACCACACAAAAATCATTGAAACAGAAGGGCACGCACATGCAGGGACACACATAAACACGTGCATGCTTGATGCGCACACACACCTTGACCTCCTGTACTGGGAGATGAGGGTAGACAGGTGTTTGGAGGGCAATGAGTTAGTAATTGACTAGGCTGGAGAGGGTCAGTGAGTGGAGACCTAGTACTCTGCCCTCCTTGAGCTCTTCCAACAGGCAGGCTGTGCTTGCCTGGGTCTTGGAAGGGAGAGCCATGCTCATGACATTCAGACGCCACACAACCTTCTGATTCACTGTCATGACACTTCATGAGACTTAAGTCTTAGTTTGTCCTACACCTTCCACTTTTGTGGCGTCCGCGAGGTCCGCTCAAACCAAATCATGCAATATCGAAGTCCACCCCCAACCGCACGGACTCCCAAATCTCTGGAACCCTGTGCGGAAGGGAGCGGACGTTTGATTGAAGTGGAAGGTATAGGCTAAACAAGGCATTATTGTAAGGGCTTCTACTGATGGTCAATCAACACATTCCTAGTCTATTCAAATGCCGTTTACCAAGGTCTTTTTTTATCTCCATTTGTTATTGAGGTTGTTTCGATAGATTCTGCACAGAAATTGAATTTCATCCAAGGAGCGAGAGACGTCGGTAAAATCTCATCTGGCAGATAATTGAACATGACCCAACTCTGGTAGCTGAGTCCCTCCAGTCTAGAAGCTCACACTCGTACTGTTTGGTCACGACGGACAAACCGCATGCATCTCTGCTGGCATATTATCATGCTACCTTTGTCCTGATATATATAGACTTCTCTCCATAAAACAATGACATGACCTCCACAAACCTGAGTGTTTTACATCAAAACCTCCTAGCGGGCCCTTAAACCTTGCTTTATTGTGGTTGTGACAAAGGCAACGCATCCGATGCAGTGTGTGTATACACCCAAGCGGGAGGGGGGGGGCGGTGCTCTGAGGTGTGTGGGTGGGACGTTTGGTCAGGGGTGTAGCTGACACAGATGGGGGGGGAGCAAAACAAAAGAGAGGCTGGGTCAGGCGAGATTTGAGCTCTAGGCTGGGGGAGGGTTTTGAATCGGGAGGAGCAGAGGGGGTCAGAGTGAGAGAGTGAGTGAGAGAGAGAGAGAAACAACCAGCAGAGAGGCAGGCAGCTAGCTAGCCTAGCGACACCAACCAGGAGCAGCTTACCACAGGACTCGGGCTTCCCCTCCACTAGAACACAGTCACTCTTCTGCACCAGAACGTCTGGCCCACCAGAATGCAGGCGGGCAGGCAGAGCAACACAACACCCAACAGAACAACAACCAGCGCAAAAAGAAAAAAAGAGACAAACAAAGAGAAAGAAAATTATAGGAGAAAACATGGGGACAGAGAAATCTAAATAAAACATTAGCTAATAAATAATGGGATGGAATGACAGGGGTGTGGCTTTCTGAGTATGAATGAAGTATGTAGCTGAAACATTACGTTTGACTACACCTATATGTTTTAATTACACCAGTTGAAATTTAGGCCTATCACAGGATTGGAACCAAATTAAAAAAAAACAGCATAGATTTCATAGCTTGTCATCAATAACAAAAAAAAAAAAATGACAATAAGGTGCAGAGTGTCCGATTTGGATGCTGGGGGGCCAAGGATACCCCAGCCCCACTAAACCATTGACAACTACGTGCCGTTTGTAAGGGACTGTTGAATAAAATGTGAACTATTTGGTTGTAATATCATCACCTCTTGAAGAGCATAGTAGGAACTATCAGAGTTATATAGCCAGTAACTGCATGTTTTTCACGAACAGTAAACACCAATTGATCATGCAATTTCAGCTACATGAGGGTAGCCTATCCATTTGGCATGTAGCTAGCTAGCTAAGCAAACAACGCGTGTTATTTTGCATGCTTCATCAGAGATTAGGCTTTTGGAAAGAACTCGTCATGGGCAAGTCCTCGTCCTGGTAAAGTTGTCAGTTGGACTATTCTCATCATCACTCTAGATAGAAAGCAAATCAAACAATATTTGGATATAACCGTCTAGTTTATCCCCTGAAAGTTAGCTTGTTTAATTAGCCATATTGACGTGATGTTATTAGCTAGCTAGCCAATTTGACATGGTCCATCAATCAATGTAGCCGATCATGTCTGTCTGCAGCAAGCGTGACTAAACACTCTTAAAAACAATGTTGAAACGGGATGTTAAGTAATTTCGCTAGGTAGGCCTACATTGGTTGAAGAAAAGTACATTAGGTCTACTTACCACTATGTTTAGCCAACTGTACAACGTTTCTACCAGTAGCTTGTAAAGTAAACATTATCAGCTAACAGTACATCAGGAAACGTGCCCTTCTGCTGCTTGACAGGCAGAGCCCACAAAGGATGGGAAATTAATCTAAACCACTCATACTTGTCAGGTGTAGTTCACTTTTATATCACTCAAATATCCAATGTGAAATGACATGATCAATTGATGCTTACTGATCATGAAAAGCAGGCAGATACGTGCTGTATAACTCTGATGAGTGCTAAATATGCGCAATTGTTTTGCATGGAATAATCAGACATTTTTTGTTCTGACTATGCTCTTCAAGAGGTGATGGTATTACAACCAAATAGTTAACATTTATTTAACAATCCCTTGAAAACAGCACATAGTTGTCAATGGTTTTAGCAGAGCTGGGAGTTTCCTTGACCCCCCAGCAGGCAAATTGAACACTCTGCATCTTATTGTGATGTTTTATTGATGACGACATATACACAATTTGTAAAAGTAATAGCTTTCATGATATTTCAAGGATGCTTACATCATCAACAAATTTAGCTAGTATCTGGACATTTCCATCTGGAAACACTTATCTCCCTCACTAGCTTTAAGCACCAGCTGTCAGAGCAGCTCACAGATTACTGCACCTGTACATAGCCCATCCATAATTTAGCCCAAACAACTACCCCTTCCCCTACTGTTTTTATTTATTTAGCTCCTTTGCACCGCATTATTTCTATTTCTACTTTGCACTTTCTCCCACTGCAAATCTACCATTCCAGTGTTCTACTTGCTATATTGTATGTACTTCGCCACCATGGCCTTTTTTGCCTTTACCTCCCTTATCGCACCTCATTTGCTCACATTGTATATAGACTTATTTTTCTACTGTATTATTGACTGTATGTTTGTTTTACTCCATGTGTAACTCTGTTGTTTTATGTGTCAAACTGCTTTGCTTTATCTTGGCCAGGTCGCAATTGTAAATGAGAACTTGTTCCCAACTTGACTACCTGGTTAAATAAAGGTGAAATAAAAAATAAATAAAATAAAAAAAATCTAAAAGGAGCCATGAACACCAACATGTGAAGTTCATAGGATTGGCTGTCAAATGAAAGCAAAGACTCTATATTTTTGTGAAATTAAGGCATATATAAATTTTTCAACCATTTCCCATCCTAAAAATGTGGAATAAGCAAAGGCTTGATTTCTGGTCAAACAGATGGAAAAGGGGTCTAAGGCAACATCTAACATAAAAAAGTCTTAAAAGGTATTAGAAATACATCAAAACACAATAATGTTGAAGTAAAGACCCCTGCCAAATAATATCAACACTTAGATTTAGTTTTGGAGAAAGTTTTTGCATTCTGTAAGTTTAAGAAACATTGCCTTGTGCCTTCAAATTCCATTACGGAAAAGCCACAATATCTTTAAAATATTTTCTAATCCCCTACCTCATGAGGGGGGAGGATGATGAAAGTGCACAAAAATAACAAGGTAGATCTACCAATTAGTTAGTGATTCTACTAATAAAGTTTGTAAAAAACTAAAGTAATTAAAACACAGAATGTCTGATTCCAAATCTGTAACGGAATTACAGCAGTTGAATTAGCTACAATGGGAATTCATAGTAGTTACAAACCACAGTTGGGTCACCTGCTACTGTCCTCCCTTCCACTGGCATACTGTTATGTTCAGCTCATAACTGTTATCTTTCTGTCATCTAGTGGTCAAAGCAAAACTGTGAAAACCCACCCTTTCTCCTCTCCCGGCCCTTACTGACACTTACTATGACACCTACCACCTATCTTTCAGCACCCCTCATCACTGGCTCAATAACCCACATTTTAAATGTAACATTGATATCGGGAAATATTCCAAAAGTATGAAAGGCAGCTTATGTGCTGGCACTCCAGAAGAGTGGGGACCAATGTTCCCTCAATTTTTGGGGGGCACAGGGCAAATTTTAGGTCTTGTGAGCGGAAACTTGAACCTTGTGAGAAATATGTGCAATTTCCGGCACGCGTTTACAGTGAACACTTAGGCTGTACCCTTACAGTTTTAGACAGTAGCCAATAGGCTATTGTGGCTATTTGAGCATAATGTAGGGCCTACCAACAAAACCAATGGAGCAAATCCCATAACATTTTCACATGGAAATAGCTTTTGATTTCTATATACAGTAGCCTATATGCGATGTTCATTGTATGCCTACATTGCATCACACTTTTAAAAACATTTTTACATTATGAAGGGCTTGACATTAACTGTTTTTTTTTTTTACTTGGTCTGCAACACCAAGCCTTTTCACAATTGCAGTCTGATTTCCAAGCGCTACAGAAGTCACTCTTAGATCTTAGTTAGTACTTAACGCAAACCAAACAAAATACATGCTATTTTCTAGGTCCCGTAACTTAGACTTAAGTGACCTTGAATTCACTAGCCTGAACAGAACACAAATTGAGTGAGTTCTCTCTTATAAATATCTTGATATCTGCCTAGATGATAAATTGCCATTTGAAATTAAATGTTTCTGAGCTGGTAAAGAAATTCAAGATCAAAATTGGATTATTTTACAGCAGTAGAGCATGTCTGTCTTTTGATAATAAAAAGGAAGTTGTCCAGACCACTTTTGTCTGTTTTAGATTACGGAGATATAATCTACATGCACGTAGCAGAGTCCACACTTAAACTTTTAGATGCTGTTTTCCATTGTGCCCTTAGATTGATTACTAGTAATCATTTTAGAACTCACAACTGTGTATTGTAACAAAAGGTGGGTTGGGAATCTCTTTATGTAAGAGGAGAGCAGCATTCCCTTTTGTTTATTTACAAAGCGCTCCGGCAGAAACTTCCGATGTATCTGACAACACTCGTCAAGGTCAAAATAATAGAATACAATACAAGAACACAAGATTAGAGTGCGCTATAGGGTGGCTTCTGATTTAGGGAGAGCTGCTTTTATGCTCCACAGATGTGTAATGTGTTCAGGGGAGGCTCAGGCTTGAATGCATGTTGCCCTTTAGAGAATTTAAAACAGTGGGGAATGCTCTATGTGAAGATTGTGTTAGTTTATGATCTTGTTTTGTAATGTAGTATTTTACTATGTTTTGTATTGACGTGTGTTTGTACTGTGCATGGCTCATTTGAAAAATGTAAACACAGTCTCAATATGACACCCTGTCAAAATAAATACTGGAATAAGCATTCTCACCCACTAGAGTAGAGTACAGTATAATCTACTGTACTGTACTGCAGGGGTATTCAACTGCATGGGGTCCTTGAAAAATATAAAAAATAATTACAAACCTACTGTATAGAAAATATAACGTTGTTTCTAATGATGCCAACTTTATTTCTCAACTCCTGATATTGAGGAAATTACATTAATTGGAGCCAATTACACTCACTTCAGTATCTAACATAGGCTTTGGAAAAGCACCCACAAATAGGCTACCAGTGGAGCAAATGCCGCTGGCTGCTGGTTAGCTCCACCATGGTGAGTCTTGTCACAACACAACTGACTTGCTCAAAAGAATTAAGGAAAGAAATTCCACAAATTAACTTTTAATAAGGCACACCTGTTAATTGAAATGCATTCCAGGTGACTACCTCATGAAGCTGGTTGAGAGAATGCCAAGAGTGCGCAAAGCTGTCATCAAGGAAAAGGGTGGCTATTTGAAGAATCTCAAATATAAAATATATTTTGATTTGTTTAACACTTTTTTGGTTACTACATGATTCCATATGTGTTATTTCATAGTTGTTGTCTTCACTATTATTCTACAATGTAGAAAATTGTAAAAATAAAGAAAAACCCTTGAATGATTAGGTGTGTCCAAACTTTTGACTGGTACTGTATATTAATATCCATAATTATGTATTGCTGTATAGTACAGATCAGAGACCCATGATGTAATTCCATAACCGTAAATCCACTTCACCTACTATAGTTCAAGAACCATAATAATGTTTTTCAAATTTAAGGTGTCATGTCATAGCTGACACTCCTTTCTACAGACATCTTAGAATCTTAATTCGGAGCAAATATTGCATTTTCGGAAAACAACAGTTTTTTTTTTTACCGTAATTCTTCTAACAAACTTTGCATCTGCACAGTTCTTCCAGTAAATGTGTTTTTGTGAAACGTGTGTAAATTGTCCTTGTGCATAGAATTGTATGGTTTGTGAAACTTTGAAATCAATGGTTTTTGTTTGACATACATTTGAAAGAGTCAAAGCGTAATTCCGTTACTGTGGAATTGCCCATCTAGACTCATTAAAACTAATGATCCGAGACATATAGTGCCTTGCAAAAGTATTCATACCGCCTTGGATTTCTTCACATTTTATTGTGTTACAAAGAGCTGAATACTTATGGAATGACTATATTTTTGTTATTTAATTCCTATTAAAAAAATAAATAATGTTTTAATACATTTTAATCCCACTTTGTAACAACAAAATGTGAAGAAATCCAAGGGGTATGAATAATTTTGCAAGGCACTGTATAGAGAAAGCCAGGGTATCTTTATAGGCTATAGGGGATATTTCCGTAGTGCAAAATAATTGTACAAAGTGCAAAACTCAAGCTGGCAGCGTGATTTTATTTGAAACCTTTCTTCAACAATGTGTGTTACAAAGAGCCGACTATTTATGTATTGCTCAGTTTACTCAACTCTAGTTAAATAATCACCTCCTTAACGCAAATTTCTTTGCACAATTATTTTACACTACGAAAAATATATGCCTCTGCTTATAATGACATTCTGTGACAATAGAGAGTTAAAATGGTAGTATTCCATCCAAACCCAAGTCCAATCTCAAGTACACTCTGTTGTTATTGTTAACTATTAACATGCCAGTGAAAGATAATGTCTTGAGACTAGCACTGAGACAACTGACTTAAACCCCAAAAAACAGCCAATTCATTTAGAAATCCTGATCACGTTAAAGAAAGATGGCGCTTGAAAACTATTTGGGGATATCATTGTTAGGAAATAGGAATCATGCAACACAAAAAGGCAAGCCAAAAGGTGAAATACAGAGTAAGAAACGTGCACATGCAACAGGGGTAAAGAAAAGTCCATCGGAATGAAACCTCATCCAATCTCTCATCTTTCAACGGGAATAATTATTTGATAATATTACTCCACTAAAGATTGGAATACATTGCTTGCTGCTTCTCTACGTAACTGTGCTTTAGCCTGACAGAATGAGACTAGAGTGTGGGCCTAAACGTCAGAAGAAAATGAACGGAAGTGATACAACCACTCCGAGACTTGTCTTGGGTAACCTCTCGCAGAACACGTCTTGTCCGTGTTCGTTGCGTCATTCTGAGATAAGTTGGAGGGCATGAAAATTCTATCTTTAAATCACCCTGGTTGTTTGATGAGAATAAAGAGAGCTAGTGATGAGTCATCATACCCAAACATAATCTGTGCTTTTTCTCTTATACGCCCAGATTTCAATAGTGTGAATGAACGAAAAAGTTGTCTGGTGTTTTTTTTCACTTGGCATTAAGGACACCAAACAGTTTGTGTACAATAACACTGAACAGAAGACGTGATTGTGCAAAGATCTGCGCTTAATCAAATAGAGCGAGACTTCTGCAAGACCTAATAAAGACATGGTGGCCTTAAAGGTTCAGAAATTCAGGAGCAGATCAGAGATAAAAAACAGTGCATATCCACACAGTGAACATAAAGCATAGTGCATAGCATACACCATCGACTCTCACCATCCCATCATGCCGATTGCAAAACATTCATCTGTGTGTGTACGTGTGTGTGTCAGAAAGTTTACCTGTAGGGTCAAACTCATGTGAAGAGGAGACTGCCGGTTTATCACTTTTGGGTTTCTTATCAGGGGGGTGATCTTTACTGAGAATGCTACTGCTTCTGAAAAGAGAGAGAGCTTTGTAAAAACAAGGAAACGTCTGAAAAACGTAAAC
This sequence comes from Salmo salar, assembly GCF_965601325.2. NCBI lineage: Eukaryota > Metazoa > Chordata > Actinopteri > Salmoniformes > Salmonidae > Salmo > Salmo salar. The sequence continues at coordinate 46,221,837 of NC_138310.1, read as the reverse complement.
CATAAGAGTTAACCTGATGAGAATTGAGGAGCACAGCCAGTGTGCTATCGAAGAACACAATATGTTACTTGTGAGCAGCTACTAGGCCTACAACACTGACAACTGTCCTTTTTCTATAGGAAACATAACATACAATTTAAATGTCGGGGAGTGCTACCAATAACTGCAATGCTGATGGGAATATCCACAAGCACAAAACAAAGAAACTTAATTGTTCACTCAATGGCCATCCCATCAACGACGAGGTGACATCTTATGAATATGATAACTGCATTTGACAGATGATCTGGACTGGCTGTGCTGCTGAGTGGGTCTGTAAGAGCTGGAGGAGCGAGTGAATGGGCCCTCGTCAGAGGAATGTCATAAGGCCAGACCCTGGACCCTGCTCTGCATACATGTGGCTGTAAAAGGCCTCTGTTTTCTCTCCGGACTAGGCAGAGATGGGCCGTGCTAAAAGAAGGACCCCTTTGTCCCCCTCCCCTGTCTGACGCTGAACTCTGAGTGAGGAGGACCACTGTGTGTGTGTGTGTGTGTGTGTGTGTGTGTGTGTGTGTGTGTGTGTGTGTGTGTGTGTGTGTGTGTGGTGTGTGTAGCAGGCAGGCTTCTCCTAAAGACCGCTTCATTTCCTTCATCTGGCCTGTGTGTTCTGTTGGTGGTTAGGCCTACAACATTACTTCTGTGTTGGGTAGAAACGTCAGAAACACACGTATAAAACAGCTTACCGCTTGGTTGTATGAAATGAGGTTTCTTACCTGTTTGCTTTATTGGGAAACCTGCAGGGTAAAAGAGGGGAGAGTGTCAATCATCAACATAATCCGATTCGAGCAACATCATAGAGTGATGACAACATCAGCAGACAGCAGATTCAAACAAGAACATGTGAGCCTGTACAGTACAATGCAGGTACTTTGCAAGGGGTTTTGGGAGCAGCAAAAACAAGAGGTCTACTGAAGCGCCTCCCGAGACTGACCCTCGTAAACATCATAATCCTGGTGAAACTACACCAGCTTTCTTTAATACAGACAGCAGCAGCTCAAAGATTAAAGGCTTTGCCAGGTCAAATCCCCCCCCCCCTTCTCAGATCTTATCCAATTGTGTCCTTTACAGTTCAAAAACAGACCACTGTCATGATCATAAAATCTGAGTCATGCTCTGCTCAGTCTGTCGACTGGGATGCAGACTGGCTGGCTGCCTGTATGTAGTGCCTTGCAGGGATTAGTGTCTGTAAGTGGGGTAGGGGGTAAAGTAGGGTATCAATATATTGAAATAGGGAACTTTTCTAGAGAAGCATTGGTTGCTTGATTGGAAGAGCTAAGACCATTAATCACAATGATTGACTTTAAAATAAAAAAAGCAGATTCTATGCTGTTCATTTAAGCTCCATCACATCAATAATGAGGCAGGTTCCAGCAGTTTGAGTGTTCTCATGAGGAAACAACTGAGGAGGAACTGTCATTGATCTTTGTTGGCCATGTGTGGATTAGGCTAGTTCTTTAGAAGTGAATTTCCTGTGGCTGTGAAGTAATGACAGTGAACAAGCCGGTCAAGCCCATGTAGAAGGCTGAATAAGCGCTTCAGCAAGCCATTATAGCTTAGGTTAGCATTGGTAACTATGTACCAATGCTAATAATTTTAATGATCCATTTTTATAACCCAAATTAATAAATAGGCTATCCCATGAAGGATAAAAAAAAACAGGCCAGAGAACAGACACATCCATATCATGCCATTTTCCCCCTTTTTATTTTCCTTAAACAAGGGCCCTGACCCAGACTTGGGGGGGGAAAGCTAACCTCACCAGCACCAAGGCTGAAAACAGGGACAGATTCCCAGAAACAATGAGCACTCCTGGCATAGCTCCCGTTTCCTGAGTTAGAAACGTCCAGGCTGCAGAGGTAGCAGGCAGCACTGCGGCTCCGAGGAGAAAAGGCAGCACCAGTCAGGATTTGGAAAATCTCACTCATTCCCTATTAACTTTTTAAGCTTGCTTCAGTTGTCAGCAAACAGTGCTAAGCCCGCATTATCACAGGGTCCAGGAAGTGAAAGAGACCACTTGAAGGATTAGCCATTATGATCCAGTTAAGTAGGGCCCTATAAAATCTGTTGAATGTTTTGCCTGATTCTCCCCAAATTCAGTTCTCTCCATTTTGTTTTTCCAGGTTTCCGTTTCCCCCTGTTTTGTCAGGTTTTCGCTCTCAGAAACCACAAGATTTGAATAGAAAAATGATTAACTTGGATTTCCACAACAATGCTTAAACCACATCAGATGACAACTTTTGCAGTCTGGGAAAAATGGTATATAGCTGTGTTTTTGCGTAGTGCAAGTGATGGTAGAGTTCACGAAACAAATACCCACTGGATTGATAATCATGATATAATTCTACCAGGTAAGCATAGGCTACTTTGTAGTTGACATTTAACTCTTTCCAGCCCATTCATAAAAATAAAATACAAATCTGAAACATGTTTTCGATGTTTGTCACAATATCTCTGCACTACAATAAAGAATCTGTTCATAAAACCCCTCTTTTGATAGGTTATAATGTCTGCATTATCCCATCAGAGTCTAAGCCATGTCTTAGCCAAGGGAGGGGAGTTTCGACTAAGCTACATGGAATTGTTTTAAGAAGGTCATACCAAGGATCATTTAGCTATTTGATTTAGAGTTTTAAGGCCGCTTGAAGTATAAAATTAAAAAAATACTTGCAGAAAATATATTTTTGGCCTTAATTTTTTTTTACTGGTACCACGGGACCAGACAAGTCTTGTGAGGCCTGTGGGCACCCTAGAGCAAAACAAAACAAAAACAGTCTCACCTTTGCACAGAGGGGTCATATTAGTGTTTAGCCCAAATGGTCCGGACGCTACAGACAGAAGTTGGCAGATGTACCGACTTCAGATGATTCTCCTGAGACTTGTGGATTCGTAGAGCAAAACAGAGAACATCATCGTGTTTTGTGAGAAAACCGATTTTTGGGATGTCTCATGGTCTAAACAAACACCGCTGTAAATCAGTGACAACCCCTCCAAAGAATAGCCTAAGACATGTTATTGTTATATATCATCAGGCCTTGATATATTGGCCTACTCGTAGCACGCGCTCCAGCAGGTATATCTCACTGGTCAACCCCAAAGCCAATTCCTCCTTTGGTCGTCTTTCCTTCCAGTTCTCTGCTGCCAATGACTGGAACAAACTGCGAAAATCTCTGAAGCTGGAGACTCATATCTCCCTCACTAGCTTTAAGCACCAGCTGTAAGAGCAGCTCACAGATCACTGCACCTGTACACAGCCCATCTATCTACCTACCTCATCCCCATACTGTATTTATTTATTTTATTTATTTATCTTGCTCCTTTGCACCCCAGTATCTCTACTTGCACATTCATCTTCTGCACATCTACCATTCCAGTGTTTAATTGCTATATTGTAATTACTTCGCCACCATGGCTTATTTATTGCCTTAACTTACCTAATTTGCACTCACTGTATATAGACGTTTTGTTTTCTTTTGTTCTACTGTATTATTGACTCTGTTTTGTTTATTCCATGTGTAACTCTGTGTTGTTGTATGTGTTAAATTGCTATGCTTTGTCTTGGCCAGGTCGCAGTTGCAAATGAGAACTTGTTCTCAACTAGCCTACCTGGTTAAATAAAGGTGAAATACAAAATAAAATAAATACAATTGGAAAAGGACTATGTTTTAAAAATATATATTATTAAGTATACTAACAATTATCTATTTTCTCTCATCTTGTCTTCACGTTCGTGCTCCATATCCCCGTAAGTGTAAACACACGGTCTTGCCCAATAGCATGTTTCAGTCCTATGATAATGTTGATACATGGGTACCGGAATCTATCCCTTTCAGGCAGAACGTCCAGTTGGTTTAGATCTAGGTAGTCTGACCTTCATCGATACTGGGGTACAAAGTCTCTCCAGGGTTCTAGGGTAATCGCTTCAAAGTTCTCTTGGCTGCGTTACATGTGGATCCTGCCACTGAGGATAATGCAGATAGGCTTAGAAAACCGCAGTACTTACTGGACCACCTGAAAAAGATTTGTAAAAAGCTATATCAGCAAACCACAATGAAGCCATAGATGAGCGCATGGTCAAATCAAAGGGGCGATCAGGATTCAAGCACTATATGATAAGGGAAGCCAACTAGGTGGGGATTTAAATTATGGGTCATTGCTTGTTCTGACACAGGCTACATTTTAAATGTCAATGTTTACACCGGCAGTTGGGATGGTTGTGTGGTTCACCTAGCCAGGAAAGTTGAGGAATTAGTTGGGCCATATGCAAACCACGGATAGGTTTGGTTCGACAACTTTTATACATCACCCCCGTGCGTAAGTAGTCTGAGAAAACAGAGTTTCAATGCATGTGGGACTTCTAGGGTAAACTGGAATCAGTTTCCTGACACATTTAAGGACTTTCAAAAGTGAGAGCATCAAACTGAGTGTGGGGATATGCATTTGTGTAGGTTAGACGGCAATGTATTGGCCATACAGTGGAGAGAGACACGTACTGTCACTTGCCTTTCCAATTTTCCCAGTGCAAAGGATTCCACTCAAGTAAAGCGGCTAGAGGATGATGTTTGGAATAGGAAAGTGGTCTGCCAGCCTGCTGTAATCCACGATTAAAATAAACAGATGGGTGGGGTTGACAAGTCTGATCAAGTGATCAACTCCTACAATGTTTTGCAGAAGACCCATAAGTGGTGGAAAACACTTTTTACACTGTGTTCACATTGCAGTTGTCAAACTGGTTACTGACAGATTACATTCCGAAAGTACTTTGCTCATTGGTTAGGTATTGATGTTAATGACAGGTATCCATCTATCAACACACCTTTGCCTGTGAAAACTGTAAGCTCATCTTTTCACACACAGCACGTGCCTAGTTTACAGGCCCCCTCTAGATATTGTTACAGGAAAGATAAAGGACAACAGGACCTGGTTTGTTTGTGTGGCACTTGAATACGAGGGCAAACGGTTTTGCATCGGAGAGGCCCGAAATTGTTTTAGGTTGTGGCATTCCAGTGACGGACTTATTGCGGAAAAAGGCACTAGTAAAAGGGACTCGGATGTAGCTCAGATATTAAGTAGTAATTTTACCTCTCTTGTATGTTTCCCTTTCCTGCATGTTCCCTCTCCCTTGCATGTTTTCCCTTTCTTCATGACTAATGACCTTGGAGATATGAAGGACTTGGAAATGTAATGACTAAAATAATGTTGTGCTTTTGGAATTGTTCCCTTTCTGAATCTTCGTGTGATAGACAATATGCTAGTTGAATGTAGAAATTGAAAATGTAAAAAAGCCAATTGTTGTTATATGCCTGGTATTGTTTCAGATTTTGTAATTCCAGTAAAAATGTTGATTAAAGTAGCCCTGAAATGAATGCTGTATCATATTATGGTTATGAAAGCGATATAAATTAGTCTTCATTTTCAGGTTTGAATGAGAAAATGTATTCCCTCTAATATTATTCTTGTTTTATTAATATTATATCACTTGTTTGTCTTTCCTTAACATATGTAAAACTAAATGATATTTGTTTTTTTTGAGGGTGCAGATATGTGTTTAATATACTATCCAGATAAGATAAGTGTCGATCACAGAAAAATATAACCGGTCACTAAAACATCTAACTCATTCACAGTAAAAGGTATTTATATTCTGATTTCAGATGATCAAACCTTACAAAATAATGAAGACTCCGTTTTTCTCTATCGCCATTAGAAAGTTAGATAAATGGCACTTGTTGGGGAGAAAAGCATTGATTTTCATATAAGATACACATTTTGACAAGTGTTTTTTCTTGACTGATTACAATTTGATTGATGTGGTGCCATTGTATGTCAAATCACTTGAAAGAGCGGTTTCTCAGATTTCAAAATACATATCATGTTTTCATTCAAGGTTTGACACCAGCAAATTATTCTCATTTATGCACACAGAACTCACGGTCCAGTAAAAAAATTTAACATTTGGGAAAGTTTTCCATCTACCAGAAGACTCTTCATTAGCATCATCGCTACCTGCTACACAAAGTGGTAGACGCGAGCACAACACATAGACGGGGAATTCTTGTTGCCTCCTCAGAAAGTTGCATGAAATATAAAACACTGATGCATTCTATTCATGTCTTATGATAAACATGGGCATAGTAATTACTTTCCAATACATTTAGTTAATTCCCTAAGTTCAAAGTTTTCAGATCCTTTCGCTTTTTCCACATTTTGTTACATTACAGCCTTATTATAAAATGGATTAAATGAAATGTTTTACTCAATACCTCTTTATGACAAAGCAAAAACAGATTTTAGGAATACCATATTTACACAAGTACTCAGACCCTTTGCTATGAGACTTGAAATTGAGCTCAGGTGCATCCTGTTTCCATTGATCATCCTTGAGATGTTTTTACAACTTGGAGTCCACCGGTGATAAATTCAATTGATTGGATATGATTTGGAAAGGAACACACCTGTCTATATGAGGTCCCAAGCCATGAGGTCGAAGGAATTGTCCGTAGAGCGCCGAGACAGGATTGTGTTGAGGCACAGATCTGGGGAAGGGTATGAAAACATTTCTGCAGCATTGAAGGTCCGCAAGAGCACAGTGACCGCCATAAGTCTTAAATGGAAGAAGTTTGGAACTACCAAGACTCTTCCTAGAGCTGGCCGGCCGGCCAGCCAAACTGAGCAAAATCGGGACTTTGACAAAGCTCCAGAGTTCCTCTGCAGAGATGGGCGAACCTTCCAGAAGGACAACCATCTCTGCAGCACTCTAGCAATCAGGCCTTTATGGTAGAGTGGCCAGACAGAAGCCAGTCCTCAGTAAAATGCACATGACAGCCCACTTGGATTTTGCCAAAAGGCCCCTAAAGGACTCTCAGACCATAAGAAACAAGATTCTCTGGTCTGATGAAACCAAGACTGAACTCTTTGGCCTGAATGCCAAGCGTCACGTCTGGAGGAAACATGTGGTGACAGCATCATACTGTGGGGATGTTTTTCAGCGGCAGGGACTGTGAGACTAGTCAGGATGTAGGGAAAGACGAACGAAGCAAAAATAAAGAGAGATTCTTGATGAAAACTTGCTCCAGAGCGCTCAGGACCTCAGACTGGGGTGAAGGTTCACCTTCCAACAGGACAACGACCCAAAGCACACAACCAAGACAACGCAGGAGTAGCTTCGGGACAAGTGTCAATGTCCTTGAGTGGCCCATCCAGAGCCCAGACTTGAACCCGATCGAACATCTCTGGAGAGATCAGAAAACAGCTGTGCAGCAACTGCAGAGAGGAGTGGGAGACACTGCCCAAATACAGGTGTGCCAAACTTGTAGTGTCATACCCAAGATAACTCAAGGTTGTAATCGCTGCCAAAGGTGCTTCAACAAAGTACGGAGTGAAGGGTCTGAATACTTATGTAAATGTAATTTAGAAACCTGTTTTTGCTTTGTCATTATGAGGCATTGTCTCGATTGATGAGGATAATTTTTTTTGTTGAGTAAGGCTGTAACCTAACAAAATGTGGAAAATGTGCACTGTATTTGTAATTTTGCGATATAAATTGGTGTTAAATTGACTGAACACATTCATTTACAGCAACGACCTGGGGAATAGTTACAGGGACCGACCCTGCTTAGCTTTACTGGCAAGCCAGCAGTGGGATGTAGGTTGTTGAATTGCATTTTAATGTCTGGATTCCGCGATTCTGTCTACGTTCTCCGTATCGCAGATTTTATAGGGCCCTAGTTAAGATTCAGGGAGTTTCCCCAGTCTGTGGGTACAACTTATTCTGATGACTACGGTTTTCAAACACAAAGCCTAAACAAGCTCCTTATTAATGACTTGGGTAAGCTGCAGCCTTCTTAGGCATGACTCAATATAATAATGAGGCTACCTCTTGAAAATCAGACCTATAAGTGAGTTTAGGCTGATTTAAGTAAACTAAATCATTGGTACTGTCTCATAAAAAGGGGTGATGGGTTACAAATACATAAAGGGTACATCACCTTTTGACAGCATGTCTTGATTTAAAACAAAAAAAAAAACACTTTCCATACATGTTTTCCCATGGCAGTGGTCAGAAAGTGACTTTTTGAAGAAGAAGAAAAAAAAAACTTTTTTAGATCATTTACATTTAAGGTATAACATTTTCTTTTTTTTCCCCTTTCTAATAAATTAAATAGTTTAATAGTCCTTTTTGCTAACTTCTAAATTATATCAATCTCAACCGTTTATCTTTTCCAGTGATGAGGACATGGATGTCTCATAGTATGGTGGGGTATGCAAAATAGGTTTATCTCAATTGTTTTGGCATTCAAGTCCAAAAACTAACTTTTTGAGTATTTCTACAATGGGAAAATATGTATGGAAGGTTTCGTTCAAATCAAAAAGGTGTGCCATCAAAAGGTGATCGAATTCAAATTGATTTACGCATGAAGCTGAACTAGTAGGCTAAAGACCAACTAGTAAACTAAAGTTCCAGTTCCTCTCCAGCAATACTGAAGTGAGACCAAATTTTGTATTGTTGTTTGTAAGAGTGAATGTCGACCGTATGAGACATTTGTCTCACCAACTACCCATATTAAATCTCTTTTCTAGCGACACTGAATCCCATTCAGCGAGGCAATGACGAGCTGAATGGCCCATTTATGAAATGTTCTCAGACTGTAATAAGTTCCAGAGACGGCTGCCTGCAACTCCATCAAAAAGCCATAGAGGAGAAATGGAAAAGTAAGCACAAACAACCTCAATGAGGTTAAACCCAGGGACTTATAATCATAGCTTGAAGATGTGTTGTTCTCTCCCTCAGTGAATCATAGGAGAAACGGAAAGAAAACGAAGAGCAGTCGCTCTCAAAAAGAATATACGCTACCAGTATCTGTTAACTTTCAAAACCAACATTCATCATCATTGAGCAAAAGCATTTGCTAGAAGGCTTCCTGAATGCTATATAAAGATATTGGGCTGTATTTCAAGAAAGCAGGGCTCTACAGTGTGACCATTTTACTTGCATATGCACCTAAATATTTAGCTGTGTGACCTGGAATTTTACATTTCGGAGCACCAGAGCACCTATTTAAAAAAAAGTAGCACCCAGATGATAGTTGTTGCAGCCCCTGAGTGCCATGTAGAATACACTGAACGCAGATTCATGACCGTCATGCTTGCACCATTACTACAAAGAAAATGCTTTGTTGCATAAAATATTTTAATTGTCCTCCTAAAATTCTTTGTGAGCTCCTACATTTTTTCAACGTAGGCACACACGTGCTCTTTGTAAAACATTTTTTTTTAATTTAAAAGTCAGTGTAGAGAAAAAAAATTATTACAAAGACAAATGTCTGTTGTGAACTCATGGCCTTCTGCCTGAATGTCCCTGGATGTTTTTGCCAGGTTTCTCACTGCACTGTTATGCCAGCGGGGCAGAATCCTCACAAAACATCCAGCTATAGGCGCCCGGACCAGGATTCACATTGGAAGAAGCGGTGGAGAAGGGGGGAGTTAGTAGGAAGAGGACAAAGTGGGAGGAACTAAAGGGAGCAGCAGAGAAGAAGGTGGGGAATGGGAGGGGCAGTAAAGGCGGGGCCAGACTTGAATACTCAATTGAGGGTTTGTGTTTTCTTGGGAAACTGGCAATGTGCCAAAAGGGCCTGGTTCAGGGACACCCCAAACAGAGGAGGACGCCGAAAAACAGAGCTTGTCTGTGAGTCATTTTCGACAAGAGAGGAGTGGCTGGGGGGATAGAAAACAGTGAACTGTAAGAGGAAGTAGCAATGCTGTTACCCTGATTCAGAGGAAAAGGACAACAAAGTCAAAGTATTGGAGTGGCCATCACAAAGCCCTGACCTCAATCCTATAGAGAATTTGTGGGCAGAACTGAAAAAGTATGTGCGAGCAAGGAGGCCTACAAACCTGACTCAGTTACACCAGCTCTGTCAGGAGCTTATTGTGGGAAGCTTGTGGAAGGCTACCTGAAGCATTTGACCCAAGTTAAACAATTTAAAGGCAACGCTACCAAATACTAATTGAGTGTATGTAAACTTCTGACGCACTGGGAATGTGATGAAATATAATAAATAATTCTCTACTATTATTCTGACATTTGACATTTTTAAAATAAAGTGGTGATCCTAACTGACCTAAAACAGGGACTTTTTACTCGGATTAAATGTCAGGAATTGTGAAAAACTGAGTTTTAATGTAGTTGGCTAAGGTGTATATAAACTTCCGACTTCAACTGTATGCTACAACGACCAAGAGCCAACAAGTATGCTGCTACTTAATAATCTGAATGGAGGTGTTATTTGTAACTGTAGGACATGGAGAAAGCGAATGCAGCCCCAATTAGCCTAGCTAGCTACCTAACATGGCTAGCTTAGCTAACCAGCTTCTCTCGGTTTGATGCAGTCAAGACCGGTACTACATCATCAAATTACACTGAACAAAAATATAAAAACGCAACATGCAACAATTTCAAAGATTTTACTGAGTTACAGTACATATAGGGAAATCAGTCAATTGAAATGAATTAATTAGGCCCTAATCTATGGATTTCACATGACTGGGAATACAGATATGCATCTGTTGTTCACAGATACCTTAAAATAAAAAAAGGAGGGGCTTGGATCAGAAAACCAGTTAGTATCTGGTGTGACTGCTATTTGCCTCATGCTGCGTGCCACATCTCCTTCACATAGAGTTGATCAGGCTGTTGGTTGTGGCCAGTGGAATGTTGTCCCACTCCTCTTCAATGGCTATGCGAAGTTGCTGGATATTGGCGGGAATTGGAACGCTCTGTCGTACACATCAATCCAGAGCATCCCAAACATGCTCAACGGGTGACATGTCTAGTGAGTTTGCAGGCCATGGAAGTACTGGAATATTTTCCGCATCCAGGAATTGTACACAGATACTTGCGACATGGGGCCGTGCATTATTATGCTGAAACATGGGGAGATGGTGGAGGATGAATGGCACGACAACGGGCCTCAGGATCTCACCACGGTATCTCTGAGCATTCAAATTGCCTTTGATAAAATGCAATTGTGTTTGTTGTCCGTAGCTTATTCCTGCCAATACCATAACCCCCACCATGTGGCACTCTGTTCACAACATTGACAGCAGCAAACCGCTCGATCCCACGATGCCATACACATTTATTTCATCTGCCCGGTACAGTTGAAACCAAGATTCATCCATGAAGAGCACACTTCTCCAGCGTGCCAGTGGCCATCGAAGGTGAGGATTTGCCTACTGAAGTCGGTTGCGGTGCCAAACTGCTGTCAGGTCAAGATGAGAATGCAGCTGCGCTACCATGAAATGGTTTCTGACAGTTTGCGCAGAAATTCTCAGCTGTCCGGGTGGTTGGCCTCAGGCTATCCTGCAGGTGAAAAACCCGGGTGTGGAGGTCCTGGGCTGGCATGATTACACATGGTCTGCGGTTGTGAGGCCGGATGGACGTACTGCTAAATTCTCTAAAACAACGGTATGGTAGAGAAATGAACATTCAATTTTCTGACAACAGCTCTGGTGGACATTCCTGCAGTCAGCATGCCAATTGCACGCACCCTCAAAACTTGAGACATCTGTGGCATTTTGTTGTGTGACAAAATTGCACATTTTAGAGTGACCTTATATTGTCTCTAGCACAAGCTGTACCTGTGTAATGATCATGCTGTTTAATCAGCTTCTTGATATGCCACTCCTGTCAGGTGGATGGATTATCTTGGCAAAGGAGAAAGGCTCACAAACAGGGATGTAAATACATTTGTGCACAGAATTTGAGATAATATTTTTCTGCAATCTTTTATTTCAGCTCATGAAACACTTTACATGTTGCATTTATGTCTTTGTTCAGTATAGATGTCAAATAACCTAGCTACCCGTGTAACTCACACACACACACTGCAAGGCCCTTCCTCCGCCTGCCAGAACGTTTCTCCCTTGTGCTTTATCAGCTCTGGGCCCGGTTTCCCAAAAGCATCTTAAGTCTAAATGCATCGTTAGGAGAACCATAGGATGCTGCTTCCCTCACTCAGATCGGATCCAGACCCGGTCCGATCTAGGTCTATATGGAACTGGTCCAGTTGTCATCGGGTCCGTTAGGAACATGTCTCTATATTAAAAAAATGTTTTATGCATATTGGGTCCGGGTAGGAAAGCCCCAGGCCCATTTCGGAACGGTTCCGTGAAGACTGCTACTTGAGAGGCCCAACATAACAATCCCTGTTACAACAGACAATGTAAGGAACATCGTAAATTCTGTCACAGAAGCTGGACTTGGGGGTAGGGATGGGCAGTATACCGTATTTTATGATATACTGGTATTGATGCACGGATCGTTTTGGGTTTTTACTTTACCTTCTATAACGGGATTTTAATGTTTGATTTGTTAAATGTGATACGCAGTGTGTAACATCAATCTTTACAGCTTACTTCGCTGCTTGTGTCATCTCTGAGTCGCTCTCGCTCTCTCCATGCTGCTTCCCATACAGATCTAGGAGTGCATTTGTTCCTTAACCACAAGACACTTGCAAATAGTCTGCATGGTCAATGCAGCACATGCAACAATGTTGATGACAACGATGCCATTTTCACTTTACTTCTCAATACAAATTCACTAGGGTTCTATATTTATACTTTTAGTTTGTGTTTCTTACATCTGCAAACAGCTAGTTTGTCTTTTCTTAGCAAGTGGGCCTAAATCCTGCTATCACTAATGCTAATTGCTAGCTAGCTAATAAATGTACTCAGTCAGAGCAAAGGTAATTAGCTATACAGCCTGATAATACTAGCAATGCTGTAGACCTAAATCAACATGCAACAGTATCTCCTAAATCAAAGCATTATACGTGAATCAAGAATATGTTAGCTACATGAGAAAACAACTGTAGCCAAATATTATAGGGTCCCCTAGGAAACACTTTGGTTCCTATCCTGTCACAATAACTTCTCCCTGGTATTTTGATTCGTTGTTGTGTCAAACACTGTAGTCAAAGTGCCCACTATTGTATTCTAACTGTAGAATTAGAATAATCATTCTATTTACATGATTCCAACAGTTCAAGTGTTTCGCTCTAAATCGCAAGCCAAATCCCAATTGCAACATTTGGTTAAAAATAAAGCCTAGATTGTTTGCCAATATTGCACAGCCTTACATGGCAGTATGGAAATGATCTCAAATGAGTGCAGGAAATGCCGAAATGTATGAAAATGTTCAATTATTTTGGGTTGAAGTTGAATTAAAACAGTATAAACAATCAAAATGGAGGAAGACCCATTGAAATCACTTAGAATGTGTGCTGCCACCCTAGGATCACGCACTACTCATATAAAGCAAATTAAGAAACATAAAATACTGTCAAACTATCGCCCAGCCCTAACTTGGGCCACAAATAGGGTGCTTTTTAATTTAGGGTCTTTTGCCAAATAAACAAAAATTGACTACAGAAACTGTTGGCATTTCATTTTTCCGCTGTACCGTAACCAAACAGAACCGCAATACGTTCTGAACTGAGGGTTTGGTGAACCGTTACTACTGGGTACCTGACAAACAACTAGGGCTTAGCAGCACAAAGGTAGCTGCAACACATACCTACAACTACTTTTCCATCCAGGCCAAAGTGTAGCTTAAAACTGGGCCAAATCTTGAGCTAACTGCTGTAATTTTAAGGAAGGTTCCAGCAGCAGTGTAGTAGTGCACAGACAGGTGTTATAGTGAGAGAGAGGGGAACTTTCTTCTGTTCTGACATCCTCAATGATCTGAGAGCTGTGAACGGGTGATCTCAGGGCAGCTGGCCCAAGGGGCTGGGAGAAAAGTGACTCACGTTTCCAGAGCCAATGTGGGCGAGAGAGAGAGAACACATGCTGTTTGTATCAGACTACACACACCAACATCACACTCACTCACTGTGGTCACAACTATGACATCACCTGTCTTTCCACTAACAGAGGAGAAGTCCTCCCGCAAACACACACAGCTCATGATTTAAAAAACTCTCTTGGGGGATTCAGGTTGATAATGCAATGTCTGATTGAACAGACAGGTTACAATATTATATATGGTTGCTATACATTACATACAATACTGTGCAAAGAAATGCTACCTTCATGTGAACATAATCACAAAGCCAATAAGCCACGTTTCAAACTCATTCCATAGAGGGCAGACTGTCTGCGGGGTTTTTCTCCTCCCTTGTAGTTGATTGATGAACTAAGGTCCCTAATTAGTAAAGAACTCCGCTCACCTGGTTGTCTAGGTCTTCATTGAAAGGAAAAACCAAAAACCTGCAGACATTAGGGCCTCCATGGAATGAGTTTGACACCCCTGCAATTAGCCAATGAACCAATGTGACCTATGGGCATTTAGGCTAAAGCAATTGGTTGACTTGTGAAGTCTGAGAGAGGAGTCAAAGTACAACGTTCAAAGATATATAGTGCCATATAATAGGCTACAACCTGTCTTGCACAGCTAAAAGATATGTGCTACAAGAACCAAGTCAAGATGAGTCACGATACAAGCGAAAAGAGAAACTGCCAGTCAAGTGACTTTGGAAGACATGACCCTTGTTCTGCCTGTAAGATTCCATGTTGATTACCGAGGACAGAGAGATAGAGGTAAAAGAGAGCCAGTGGATTGACTACCAGGCTGAAGTGGCAGGGTCAAAGCTAAGGCACTGTCAGGCACAGCCCCTCCCCAATTATGACATCAAAGCATTGCCTTGGTGAGAAGAAAAGGGAGCTCCTACAGTCACAGCCTGAGGGGGAAGGCACCGTTTCTGCCCCAATAAACCCAATCAGGATTTCTGACAGAGCTTGGGGACAGACATTTTTTCACCCTAGACTGTCTGGAACTGCCCTTTAATATTGCAAGGCAGGGTGCGAGAAACTGGCTTTACCTTTTAGGCCAGACAGTGTCGACTGAGGGCAAGGTTGAACCTGCAGTGAAAACAGGAAACTCCATACGGCACTAGTATCTGTCTGATCCAAAATACAAGGACTTGAGATCAAGCCACAACACTTATGTTTTGCTTGATGAGTCAGATCATATAGCAAGGGCCAGTGATAAGATCTTGGACCACCTTCCACCATCATAGCGCAACCGTGACTCTGCGTCAGTCACAGTGCAGCGACACTGGAGGCATAGTGTTCACTTAAAAACCTGTTAGGGCTAGGGGGCAGTATTGACACGGCTGGATAAAAAAACATACCCGATTTAATCTGGTTACCACTCCTACCCAGTAACTAGAATATGCATATACTTATTACATATGGATAGAAAACACCCTAAAGTTTCTAAAACTGTTTGAATGGTGTCTGTGAGTATAACAGAACTCAAATGGCAGGTCAAAACCTGAGAGATTCCTTTACAGGAAGTGGCCTGTCTGACCATTTCTTGAACTTCTTTTCCATCTCTATCTTTTACTAAGGATCTCTGCTCTAACGTGACACTTCCCACGTCTTCCATAGGCTCTCAGAGCCCGGGAAAAAACAGAATGTCGTCATTCCAGCCCCAGGCTGAAACACATTATCGCCTTTCTCAAGTGGTCGATCAAGGGACTCTGGGCTTATGCGCGTGACCCGACCGCCCCCGCCTTTGTGATTTTTTCCTCTGTTTGCGAAAAGGAGATTCCCTGTCGGAATATTATCGCTTTTCTACGAGAAAAATGGCGTAAAAATTGATTTTAAACAGCGGCTGACATGCTTCGAAGTACGGTAATGGAATATTTAGAATTTTATTGTCACGAATTGCGCCATGCGCACGACACTTCTTTACCATTTCGGATAGTGTCTGGAACGCACGAACAAAACGCCGCTATTCGGATATAACGATGGATTATTTTGGACCAAACCAACATTTGTTATTGAAGTAGCAGTCCTGGGAGTGCATTCTGACGAAGACAACAAAAGGTAATCAAACTTTTATAATAGTAAATATGATTATGGTGAGTGCTAAACTTGCCGGGTGTCTAAATAGCGAGCCCGTGATGCCTGGGCTATGTACTTAGAATATTGCAAAATGTGCTTTCACCAAAAAGCTATTTTAAAATCGGACATATCGAGTGCATAGAGGTCTGTATCTATAATTCTTAAAATAATTGTTATGCTTTTTGTGAACGTTTATCGTGAGTAATTTAGTAAAATGTTAGCGAATTCCCCGGAAGTTTGCGGGGGGTATGCTAGTTCTGAACGTCACATGCTAATGTAAAAAGCTGGTTTTTGATATAAATATGAACTTGATTGAACAAAACATGCATGTATTGTATAACATAATGTCCTAGGGTTGTCATCTGATGAAGATCATCAAAGGTGAGTGCTGCATTTAGCTGTCTTCTGGGTTTTGGTGACATTATATGCTGGCTTGAAAAATGGGTGTCTGATTATTTCTGGCTTGGTACTCTGCTGACATAATCTAATGTTTTGCTTTCGTTGTAAAGCCTTTTTGAAATCGGACAGTGTGGTTAGATTAACGAGAGTCTTGTCTTTAAATAGCTGTAAAATAGTCATATGTTTGAGAAATTGAAGTAATAGGATTTTTAAGGTTTTGAAAATCGCGCCACAGGCTTAAAGTGGCTGTTGAGTAGGTGGGACGCAAGCGTCCCACCTAGCCCATAGAGGTTAACAAAAGCAACCCGTCGTTGTAGGTTTTTAACTTTAAAACCGGAAGCATATCCCAGAGGAAGCGCAAGCCACATCAAGTGTTTACCTTCACGAGCTGTGCAGCAATTTGGAGGAAAAGTAGGCTAGTTGAAGCGCATCCATCGAGTCCAGTGTAGCAGGTCTGTTATGCACTTGCACTTTAAAGAGGTTTGCAATTGAATTGTTTCTTAAACATTCACAGCTAGACACTGTTTGGGCTGTTTTTCCAGTCTCCCTACATAATTCTGATTGATGAGAGGTGTTTCAGACATACAGTACCAGTCAAAAGTTGACACACCTAATCATTCAAGGGTTTTCTTTATTGTTTTACATTGCAGAATAATAGTGAAGATATCAAAACAGTGAAATCACACATGGAATCATGTAGTAACCAAAAAGTATTAAAATATATTTTACATTTGAGATTCTTCAACGTATCCACCCTTTGCCTTGATGACAACTTTGCACACTCTTGGCATTCCCTCAACCAGCTTCATGAGGAATGCTTTTCCAACAGTATTGAAGGAGTTCCCACATATGCTGAGTACTTGTTGGCTGCTTTTCCTTCACTCTGCAGTCCAACTCATACCAAACCATCTCAATTGGGTTGAGGTCAGGTGATTGTGGAGGTCAGGTCATCTGATGCAGCACTCTCCTTGGTCAAATAGCCCTTACTCAGCCTGGAGGTGTGTTTTGTGTCATTGTCCTTTTGAAAAGCAAATTATAAGCGCACTAAGCCCAAACCAGATGGAACGTCGTTTCGCTGCAGAATGCTGTGGTAGCCATGCTGGTTAAGTGTGCCTTGAATTCTAAATAAAAATCACAGTGTCATCAGCAACTCGCCCACACCATCACACCTCCTCCTCCATGCTTCAAGGTGGGAACCACACATGCGGAGATCATCCGTTCACCTACTCTGTGTCTCACAAAGACAAGGTGGTTGGAACCAAATATCTCAAATTTGGACTCATCAGACCAAAGTACAGATTTCCACTGGTCTAATGTTCATTGATCTGGTTTCTTGGCCCAAGCAAGTCTCTTCTTATTATTGGTGTCCTTTAGTAGTGGTTTCTTTGCAGCAATTCCACCATGAGGGCAGATTCACACAGTCTCCTCTTAACAGTTGATGTTGAGATGTCTGTTACTTGAACTCTGTGAAGCATTTATTTGGCCTACAATCTGAGGTGCAGCTAACTAATGAACTTATCCTCTGCAGCAGAGGTAACTCTGGGTCTTTCTTTCCTGTGGCGGTCCTCATGAGAGCCAGTTTTATCATAGCGCTTAATGGTTTTTGCAACTGCACTTGAAGAAACTTTCAAAGTTCTTGACATTTTCCGGATAGACTGACCTTCATGTCTTAAAGTAATGATGGACTTTAGTTTCTCTTTGCTTATTTGAGCTGTTCTTGCCATAATATGGACTTGGTCTTTTACCAAATAGGGCTATCTTCTGTATACCACCCCTACCTTGTCACAACATAAGTGATCGGCTTAAATGCATTAACCTGTTGGGTCTAGGGGGCAGCATTTGCACGTCTGGATAAAAAAAATGTACTGATTTAATCTGGTTACTAATCCTACCCAGTAACTAGAATATGCATATACTTATTATATATGGATAGAAAACACTCTAAAGTTTCTAAAACTGTTTGAATGGTGTCTGTGAGTATAACAGAACTCATTTGGCAGGCAAAACCCTGAGACATTTTCTGACAGGAAGTGGATACCTGATGTGTTGTATTGACTTTAAACCTATCCCATTGAAAAACACAGGGGCTTAGGAATATTTTGGCACTTCCTATTGCTTCCACTAGATGTCACCAGCCTTTACAAAGTGTTTTGAGTCTTCTGGAGGGAGATCTGACCGAACAAGAGCCATGGAACGATGATGTCCCATTAGACACCTGGCGCGCGAGTTCATGTTGGGTACCCTCGTTCCAATACGTTATAAAAGAGTATGCATTCGTCCACCTTGAATATTATTCATGTTCTGGTTAAAAAAGGCCCTAATGATTTATGCTATACAACGTTTGACATGTTTGAACGAACGGAAATATATTTTTTCCCCTCGTTCATGACGAGAAGTCCGGCTGGCTTACATCATGTGCTAACGAGACGGAGATTTTTGGACATAAATGATGAGCTTTTTTGAACAAAACTACATTCGTTATGGACCTGTGATACCTGGAAGTGACATCTGATGAAGAGAATCAAAGGTAATGGATTATTTACATAGTATTTTCGATTTTAGATCTCCCCAACATGACGTCTAGTCTGTATCGCAACGCGTATTTTTCTGGGCGCAGTGCTCAGATTATTGCAAAGTGTGATTTCCCAGTAAGGTTATTTTTAAATCTGGCAAGTTGATTGAGTTCAAGAGATGTAAATCTATAATTCTTTAAATGACAATATAATATTTTACCAATGTTTTCTAATTTTAATTATTTAATTTGTGACGCTGACTTGACTGCCGGTTATTGGAGGGAAACGATTTCCTCAACATCAATGCCATAGTAAAACGCTGTTTTTGGATATAAATATGAACTTGATAGAACTAAAAATGCATGCATTGTCTAACATAATGTCCTAGGAGTGTCATCTGATGGAGATTGTAAAAGGTTAGTGCATCATTTTAGCTGGTTTTATGGTTTTGGTGACCCTGTCTTTGACTTGACAAAACATTACACACAACTCTTGTAAATGTACTGTCCTAACATACTCTAAATTTATGCTTTCGCCGTAAAACCTTTTTGAAATCGTAAAACGTGGTTAGATTAAGGAGATGTTTATCTTTCAAATGGTGTAAAATAGTTGTATTTTTGAAAAATTTGAATTTTGACATTTATTTGGATTCAAATTTGCCGCTCTTGAAATGCACCTGCTGTTGATGGAGTGCACCACGGGTGGCACGCTAGCGTCCCACCTAGCCCCAAGAGGTTAAGAAGGAAAGAAATTCCACAAATGAACTTTTAACAAGGCACACCTGTTAATTGAAATGCATTCCGGGTGACTACCTCATGAAGCTGGATGAGAGAATGCCAATAGTGTGCAAAGCTGTCATCAAGGCAAAAGGTTGGCTACTTTGAAGAATCTCAAATATATTTTGATTTGTTTAATTAAAAAAATTGTTTAGTTACTACATGATTCCATATGCGTTATTTCATAGTTGAGGTCTTCACTATTATTCAACAACGTAGAAAATCTCTGGAATGAGATGTGTTCAAACTTTTGACTGCTACTGTAATTATGAACTACAGCTGTATTTTTTTTAATTTTCATGCTGGGAGAGTTCAACCAATGACGTCATCGGTTGATTGAGCCTGCCATCTGATCTAAAAATGTATGGAGTCATTGTTTTGTAGCAATTATTGTGGCCTTTGTGTTTCACCAATCACGCTAGCAGCGAGTTGATATGGTTGCCCTTGTTCAATAACGCCATTGCACTTTCTCAACAACCTATCTGCCAGGACATTGCAGGATATCAAGGTTGACACATTTTCTCTGGCTTTGTAAAGACTACAGCTGACGGGAGCCATACTTCCTTGTCCAACTGTGTTCCCACCCTCGAAGGCGTCCTGAAATTGCTATGGAACTCTGGATATTGTGGTTTGCTTACAACCAGGAAAGTGTAGATGGCTCATTTCTACTGGTGAGATGCAGAAACGCTTGTATTTGCGTGAGGAAATTGACTTTATGGTACATTATATGTTAATAAAATATTAATGGCCATATACAGTGAAAGAGCAGAGGTGAAATTTCCCTTTAAGTGTATTTTGCACATCTAGCCTAATGCACTTCCTCAACTGACGCGCATGGGAGGGGCTCACGACAGCATCTGTGCCCCCGGAGAGTGTGGAAATGTTGTATTGTTTCCTAATGTTCTGCTTTGGGGAGTTAATCTTCGAGACCACAGAATTCTAGGCTCTGGTCGGTCATTAAATCACAGTGCAGCCACTGATAGTCTCCGCTCCACACTACCCCTTGAGACCGCATTCAATTTGAGCATCCTCACCAAGATGCAGGGAAAGGGAGCCGGGGAAAATAAATAATGTCTAATCGGCCTCTGCAGAGAAGCAGACCCTGCTCCCTCACACAAACACCTTCCCATATGCCATTGTAGTAGAAGTGTAATAGGACCTAGTGCCTAGATAGAGGAAAAACTAGGAGGCTGGTTGTGTGTTAAAGGGTCAATCAGCAGATGAAACAATAAGAAAGTGTTATCCCCGCCCCTGTTTCGGTAAATGCTGAGGGATGGGGCTTGAGAAATGTACCCACTCATGTTTTGAGGCTATACAGTGTTTGTTTACATTTACTTTGTTTATAAACATTGGAGTAAAACAAGATTATATTTTGGGTTCTGATGGAGTACAACAGTTGAACTAAGTTCATGAGGCATTTATAAGTTATATTCTTCAAGAATCAACGTGTACATATCGTTCATTGAAAAATCCAAAAATTGATGTAACAACTGCAGATTGCCCATTTAACTTATATAGGCCTAAAGCATGAAACGCACAGAATCTCTCTGCCAATAGACATCACAGTGTGAGGCCGTTTCTTCTCTTGCTAGAAGAAAATCTGCGTGCCAACCCGGTAGCGACGAACCTACCGATTCTTCTTGTAGAATCACAATGCTCGTCAGTTACAACAACTTGACTTGAGCAAATTAAAGAGAACGGACCCCCAAGTGGGGGAGCCAACAAAACAATAGACATTTTCTCTGTACATCCACAGATGAGCCTGTCACACTTCATATGCAATGTAGGTTATGGGATGGTAGCTAATCTAAGTGCACAGATGCAATGCACTGAGCACCAATACTTCCTCCAAGCTAGCTAACCACTGTAGCTAGTACTGACATAATTAAATCACAATGGACTAGCTAGTTTCCATGAAACAGCTGCCTGTGTTAGCGCATTGTCCTTAGCTAGTTAGCATATTCACTAGCTAGCACAACATAGCTAACTTTAGCTAGCTAGCTAAACATTTGGCTATGAGCTGGCACTGGCCATATGGGTAGTGAATTATATTGTTGTTTTGTCATCTTGCTAGGAAGTTATCTAGCTATGGCCATCTGGCTAGTATCAACAAGGGCTTTCTACAAAATAGCAACATTAGCTCAGATAGCTTGGAATCTAGACCATAAGCAACACGCACAGATATGCATTGCCAAACAACGCTATTGCCACCTTCTGGTTTGGAGTATTTTAACAAGGCTGAGTGGCTGACAACTTCCAAGGTCTTTGCTGTGTGAACACAAATAAGATTTACTGCCGGCACCGTTCAGAGGTGGTCAGTACTGTCACCAGGCAAACATTTGACAAACCTACCGGTGAGCTTTAGCTGGGAAGACTGCTTCCCTGGTTTTAGTTTGTTTCTGATTTGCAGTATTTTGAGCATCCAAGTCAGGAAACGAGTCTTCCACTGAAGTAAGAAATGCAACGTTATCTGTCCATGCAGCTCTCATTTAAAACAAGAAAGTTCCTAAACCCTTTGGGTAAAAACAGAGAGCTGACAGTCCTAAGCGGCAAAAACAACAATTACATGCAGAGTCATATAATGCCTTGAATGGGCCTACTTTTTCTTGGTCTTTGAAATCACAGCACAGACATGTGAAGACTTGACACAATGGCAACACTGCCTTCCTCCGTGTCCTTCTCTCCATTGTTGCGATCCTGTCTTTTGTGAAGTGAAAGTAATGTTGGGCCCTACAGCACTTCTTTGCAAATAAGAGATTGCAATGTGTCCACTAGCATCAGCAGCACAAAGCGAGATGCGTGGTGGTGGTCCCCCACCCCTTAGCCTGGACTCCTACCCCACCCCCTTTCCACCACCAGCCCTGGGGCATTGCCTAGATTTATCTGAATCTCCCAGTATCTCTTTCTCGCTATGCAGGCCCAACAACTCCCAACCACCCACTGTTGAGAAAATACTAGGCTACATAATTATAGAAAATACTGGGAGCAGATGGTATTCTATTTTATCCACTCCTTACTTTCATTTGTTCCACTAACTTGTTAATGGATAAAGGGCTCTTTTTTGTTGCAGTGCAGTAGGGTCCAGGCAGCATTTATTTTTTCTGCAGTCTAAATATTAGCTCCACTAACCTAACTCTAGGTAAGAAAGTGATCTAACTGAAGGGATGGGCAACCAACCAGGGCTGGGATTAAAATACTGGGCTTTGACTTGAAGAGAATGACTCACCTCTGTCTGACAAAACATATTTCCATCAGGCGGCTTTTGAGTTACCAGCTACGTCTTTAGACTGTCAAAGAAAGGGCCGGCACTAACACCTGCATACTGCATTCAATATTCCCTCTAAGCTGCGCAGTCGCGCAGCTCCCCTCGGACTGACATGCAGAAGAAATAGGAGCCTGCACAGAGAAGCACTCGATTGAAATTTATTCAACTTTCTAGAGATTTCCCTTTCAGTTAACACTATCAACATTTCACACTACTATGGGAATTGTGATTGAATAACCACAATATTAGCCACTTTCAAAACTATGCAAGAAATAGCATGCAAAACTAACTTTGCAAAAGATTATTTCTACCAGCATGTCAAATGTGCAACCAGAGAAAAAAAAAATCTAATAATATATATATATTTATTAGAGGTCGACCGATTAATCGGAATTGCCGATTAATTAGGGCCGATTTCAAGTTTTCATAACAATTGGAAATCGGAATTACGCCGATTTGGCTGATTTTTTAGACCTTTATTTAACTAGGCAAGTCAGTTAAGAACACATTCTTATTTTCAATGACGGCCTAGGAACGGTGGGTTAACTGCCTTCTTCAGGGGCAGAACGACAGATTTTTACCTTGTCAGCTCGGGGATTCAATCTTGCAACCTTATGGTTAACTAGTCCAATGCTCTAACCACCTGCTTTACATTGCACTCCACAAGGAGCCTGCCTGTTACGCGAATGCAGTAAGAAGCCAAGGTAAGTTGCTAGCTAGCATTAACAGCTTCTATCCCCAAGCCATAAGACTGCTGAACAATTAATCAAATGGTCACACAGAATATTTGCATTGACCCCCCCCCCCCCCCCCCCCCTTTGTTTTTATGCATAGTCACTTCACCCCTACCTACATGTACAAATTACTTTGACTAACTTGTACCCTTGCACATTGAGTCGGTACCCCCTGTATATAGCCTCATTATTGTTATTTTATGGTGTTACTTTTTTCTACTTTTTACTTTAGTTTATTCAGTAAATATTTTCTTAAAACTGCATTGTTGGATAAAGGGCTTGTAAGTAAGCATATCACTGTAAGGTCTACCTACACCTGATGTATTTGGCACATGTGACAAAACTTCAATAGATTTTCTTGTAGGCAGAGCTCATGGGAGTGGGATTCCATTGCATTGACAGGCATGACTCAGGCCCGTACTCAACACAGACCTGTGAGTCATTAACCAAGCAGAGCTGCAATAGGCCTATATGCAAATAGCTATTGCCATATATGGATCTGCGCCATTTGTTCAGGCTACAGTATGACCGGTAGCGAGTAAAAGAAAGGGGGATACCTAGTCAGTTGTACAACTGAATGCATCTTCCGCATTTAACCCAACCCCTCGGAATCAGAGAGGTGCAGGGGGCTGCCTTAATCAACATCCACGTCTTTGGCGCCCGAGGAACAGTGGGTTAACTGCTTTGCTCATGGGCAGAACAATAGATTTTTACCTTGTCTGCTCGGGGATTCAATCCAGCAACCTTTCGGTTACTGGCCCAACGCTCCTACCTGCCAGGCCACCTGCCACCCCTGAGTAGATGCACTTGTTTTTAGATCAAAACGAGCGCTGCATGTAGCCACATGTGCACATTTGCTGATATTATTTGCTAGTTAGTGCGTTATTAGCCCAGTTATAGATAATTTCTAGTCAACAATGGGGGTGTGGTCGCTTCCAACAAGAGCACAAATTGTGTGCATTTCTAGACATCTTTGAAAAGCGAGTCAGCTAATCGCTTTTCTTTTGACTTAAAAGGGGCAGTGTTGTATTTTGAGATGTCTTGAATAAGCTAAGTAGCCAATAGGCAGAGTGTAGCATAATTTGTCTGATTTTCTGTAATAATGGTATGGGAATAATAATGCATTTTATTTTGCAAAGGGGTTTCTTGCATCAAACAACAACATTTTCAGTCACCTTCTCTGAAAGACAAGTGGATAAGCAGGTTAATGTCAAGCTCTGCATGTTTCAAAAGTCTCATGGAATGTGGGCCTACATTGAACACCACACATTGGCTGCCACTCTAGGCTGAACGATAGAACAGCTACTTCCATGTTAAATGTTATGGGATGCATTTTCTCAATTGTTCTTGATGGTTGGCCACTCTGGTAAGCCTACATTATGATCAAATAGCCAAAGTAGCCTACTTGACCACTTAAAGCTGTAACTTAAAGCGGGGAGAGCCTCAATGTTCACAGTAAACGCAAACTACAAGTGAAATTTGCTCAGTGCTGATTTTTTTTTTGAGGGAACATTGATTGCATTTATAGGTGTGGCCCGCCTGACCTGTCATTCTTCAACATTACAGTAATCTTTTATAATGTACTTGTTCCTTCTAGAGCTGCTGGGGCTGGTGATAGGGACTAGGAGTTTGCAGTGGTAGGGGAGCTGGTGTGTGCCTGCCAAAGTGGCAGCAAGGTGTGAGGCAAGCCCTCCACAGCTCCTCATTTACACGCCAGTGAGAGACTGAATCGATCTACGATGAGCCTCCAAGGCAATTAAACCCAGAGGAAAATCAGGTGCCCAACCCAACGTTGGGGAAGGGTAGTGAGAGAGCAGACTGGATTATTATGATTTTTTATTAAAACTCAAGAAACAGTAGATTCACTACGAGGTTTAGCGGCACCCTGAGAACCATGACAGAGGAAGGGGATTAGGAAACAACGGAGTAAAATAACGACGTAGGAGTTGAGAGTGAACGGATGGGACCGCTGGGACGGCCATGTTGCGTCACCAGCCATCGCCATAACATTCCATCAAGAGAATGAAAGGCCCCATGAGGAGGCATCTCTAGTGAGAGGGCACCCAACAGACTGTATGTCCAGTAATTCCATCTGACTCAACACCTATTCCAGGCATAATAAGGGTATCCAGTCATAATATCTAGGCTACCTTGCTAAAGCATTGCATAGCTTAGAACAAACCTTGATTTACATGAAATCGGTTGCTCAACAAGGTTTTCTGTTTCAGATGTTCTGGCCTGTAATGTTTAAGTGTGTGCTAATAGTAGTGACGAAAATAATAATCTATACAGTTATATACCGTGATGTTATTTTAGACAATATTATATCGATACTTTGACTTCAAGACAGAAGATGAAAGCCTTTCTTTTAGGTAGCGTTACCTACCGCTAGTCGGCTGTACCTGCGCCAAAACGCTGATATTGTTCATCATAAAGCTTGTTCATCTTCTTTTAAAATAGTTAGCCAACATGTTTCCAGCACTCTATTTCCATGACTGATCAAAACTCATAATAATAATAATAATAATAATAATAATAATAATGTCTCTCTGCAGGAGACTTATAGTGAGCAAAATGTTTGGAAAATCGAATCGCAATTCATATAGAATCGCAATATATATCGAATCAGCACCAAAGTATCGTCATAATATCAGATCAGGAGGTCCCTGGCAATTCCCAGCTCTAGCTAATAGTACCAGTGAAATATTGATTCAATATTGACATTTTCCCCTCCATGGAGCTGGAGTCGTCACAGCTCATCACGAGACATCCCTTTTTACTTTGACCCCTGCATGCTCAGTTCACACCTGCTAAAAGAGCTTACTCTGCATGAACACGGACCAGTGGAGTGCACCACAGGCTGGGAGTAATGTACACATGTATGTTTTGCTGTCATCTAGTAGGCTAACAAGCAGTTCAAAAATAAACCTGGCGGAGCGAACCTTAGTCAGATCCCAACTCACAGGGTCTCCGATTGTGTGTCCTAGGCCTTCAACAGCCAGGTAGAACAGACCACTCCAGCCTCCCTTCCACTGACAAACAAGCCGACCTATGGGAGAGGGCCGGGAGGGAGTGTGGTCCCACCAGGCCTTGAATTTCCCAGCCATGGCTGCCGATGCCCCTTTGTGTGGCTGTAATGGCCACTAAAAAGTGGCCGTTGTGCCCTTAAGTTAAATATAGAATAATTATTCTCCCGGCTGCCAATAGCCGCGCTTCGAAGCACCTCACATGGGTCTCTCATAGGGATATGCAGCTCTCCTGTAAATGAACAAATCGATACGCATCTAGAAACATTTGCTCCGATATGATACATTTTAGTTTGAAACGATTGTGTGCGATTCGGGGAACTAATTGATGTGATTAAATAAGGTTTCCAATTAAAAATGAATATCTGCTGCTGATGGGAACTCAGGCGCTGGGCCTCTGAGCTGGATCTGTCTGAGATCACTTCTCTAAGCTGTTTGGTTTGTTTGTTTGTTTGTTTGTTTGTTTGTTTGTTTGTTTGTTTGTTTGTTTGTTTGTTTGTTTGTTTGTTTGTTTGTTTGAGAGAGAGAGAGA
This sequence comes from Salmo salar, assembly GCF_965601325.2. Classification (NCBI taxonomy): domain Eukaryota; kingdom Metazoa; phylum Chordata; class Actinopteri; order Salmoniformes; family Salmonidae; genus Salmo; species Salmo salar. The sequence goes on along the minus strand of NC_138310.1, from coordinate 46,194,647 downwards.
GAGAGAGAGGTGTGTGAGTGTGTGTCTGTTAGGGCTGGGCTATATATCAAATGTATGTTTTTGCGTGAAGTGTCTTTATCTCAAGAATCAAGGTTATTTCATCTATTTTTATGATCGTTTATGTCTGCTTTTTCTGATGTCTTTTTGGTCTGGTCTCCTTCGCTTCTTCTGTGCACCTCCCATTTAAGCCAGGGATCTGTATATAACGACGAGATTCTCATGTCTCCACCCAAACAATGGGAGTCATTGTCCAAAAGGCAGGCGACAAGGTTAGGTCCAAAATAAGCCAATAGAAACGCACTGGGCTTATTTTGGACTGATTTTGGGGAGTGTAACTTCTCGCTTCGCCCTTTTCCTCTCTGTTTACACACACACACACACACACACACACCAAGCCCCTCCCCTTCCACTAACAACAAAGAAGAGAGATCACTTCTTCCTCTCTGACAACTCACCATTTGCATTTAGGTCCAACAGAATCAGTCATATGGACACCGAAACACATTATTACAGTAAAATAATGTCTCAGAGGTGAAGTTACCCTTTTTATGTTTAAGGTATTAATATTGATATGGGGAAATTCCTGCTCACTTTGGTACCACATACCGCTAGCATCATTTTAGCCAAAGGCTGTAATACTAGCTGTTTGGTCTGTGATTTATAAATGTGCAATAAGCATAAAATACAAATATATAAGGAATTGGCAACTCCTCATTCTGTGAAATAAGGTAGGCCACTTGACTTTAACATCTGAACAAAGTGGACAGGCTAGCATGCTATTCAAACAGCTGGAGATGGACAGAAGGGTGTGTTCCTAGCAACTCAACTGTTCTGCCTTGTTAGCTAGCAAATAGATCCAAGTTGGCGAAACTTTAAATATAAAGATTATCTGGCTACTCACTAGTACGTGGGCTTGAGAGATGTTTTCTGAGAACTATGTTAATTAAGCAATAATGCCCGATGGGGTGTGGCATATGGCCAATATACTACGGCTATGGGCTGTTTTTATGCACAAGGCAACGCGGAGTTCCTGGATACAGCCCTTAGCTGTGGTATACTGGCCATATACCACAAATGAGGTGCCTTATCGCTATTATAAACTGGTTAACAACATAGAGCAGTAAAGTCAAATGCTTTGTCATACCCGTGGTATATGGTCTGATATACCACAGCTGTCAGCCAATCAAGCATTCAGGGCTCAAACAACCCAGTTGATCATTTTTTATAATGCCTGCTACAAGAAGTTACTCATTATTAGTGAATGTGCATTATTATGATGGTTCTGATTACATTTGTAACAAAAAGGGCATTTTCAAAGACAGACTTGAAAAGCTATAGTCCCTTATTGATGTCACTTGTTAAATCCATGTCAAATCAATGAAGGGGAGGAGACATGCCCCGATGAATTGAGGCTGTTCTGAGGGCAAAAGGGGGTGCAAATCAATATTAGGAAGGTGTTCCTAATGTTTTGTACACTCAGTTGGGAAAAATATCGAGACATGATTTGTAGGCCATAACGCCCAGCTGTAGTGAGTGAGTGTGTGTGTGTGTATGTCAATGGTGTGTTAAGGCACCTGAGCTCAGCGATAGGGCAGAATGAGCATGAGTCCTTTATGAAATTACCCTGTTCATTTAAAACTGACAAAATACACTGACTGTTTAAAGAACAAAATAAATATATAAACTTACTACACCATTTCTTATGGTGAACAACCTAAATAAAATTATTGAAAATCCCAATCAGCAGTTGGATTGAGTTGCATCCAATCCGGTAAGCTACACAACTCCTATCTGAACGAACCGTGCCTCGAGTATGTTGACAGAATCAAGTCTTTAGACCCTTCAAACTCAACTCTGGACCTCGAAGCCAGTTCAACTTCTTGTTTGCATTGTTCCCCTCTACTCAGGGCCTGATTTAGTCCTGGCACACTAGGTGGGTGTAATTAATTATCATGTAGAACAGAAAACCAGCAGGCTCCGGACCTCGTAGTGTAAGAGCTGAATACCCCTGCTTTAGATGTTAATATTAATTATCCTACATTAAATATTTGTCAAACATGACTGGCGTTTAGCCTATATACTCTACATGACCGTATGTGGTATGTGGACACCTACTCAATGAACATCTCATTCCAAAATCGTTGGTCTCCCTTTGCTGCTACAACAGCCTCCACTCCTCTGGGAAAGCTTTCCAATAGATGTTGGAACATTGCTGCAGGGACTTGCTCCATTCGCCCACAAGAGCATTAGTGAGGTCAGGCACTGACGTTGGGCGATTAAGCCTAGCTTGCAGTCTGCATTCCAATTCATCTCAAAGGTGTTTGATGGGATTGAGGTCAGGGCTCTGTGCAGGCCAGTCAAGTTTTTCCACACCGATGTCGACAAACCATTTCTGTATGGACCTCGCTTTGTGCATGGGGGCATTGTCATGCCTTCGCCAAATTGTTGCCGAAAAGTGAGAATGTCATGGTATGCTGTAGCGTTAAGATTTCCCTTCACTGGAACTAAGGGGCATATCCCGAACCATCAAAAACAGCCCCAGACCATTATTCCTCCTCCACCAAAACTTAACAGTTGGCACTATGCATTCAGTGGCACTAGACCATTCTCCTGGCATCCGCTTAAACCAGATTCATCCTCCAGACTGCCAGATGGTGAAGCGTGATTCATCACTCCAGAGAACGCGTTTCCACTGCTCCAGAGTCCAATGGCAGCAGGTTTTACACCACTCCAGCCGGCGCTTGGCATTGCGCATGGTGATCTTAGGCTTATGTGAGGCTGTTCGGCCTGTTCAGCTCACGACAAACAGTTATTGTGCTGACGTTGCTTCTAGAGGCAGTTTGTAACTCGGTAGTGAGTGTTGCAACAGAGGACAGCCAATTTTTACACGCTACAGCACACGGTGGTCCCGTTCTGTGAGCTCGTGTGGCCTATCACTTTGCGGCTGAGCCGTTGTTGCTCTTAGATGTTTTCACTTCACAATAACAGCATTTACAGTTGACCGGGGCAGCTCTAGCAGGGCAGACATTGAACCAACTGACTTGTTGGAAAGTTAGCATCCTATGACGGTGCCACGTTGAAAGTCACTGAGCTGTTCAGTAAGGCCATTCTACTGCCAATGTTTGTCTGTTTGCTCGATTTTATACACCCGTCATCAACGGGTGAGGCTGAAATAGCTGACTCCACTAATTTGAATGGTTGTCCACATACTTCTGTACATACAGGGAAAGGGACATAAAGGGATATATAAAGTCTCTAAAGTTTGGCTAGATTTTATGGCGCCTCCATAATGTCAGCATTGGTGTGGACATGAGAGGCTGTAGCCAATACGCATAGGCTATCACCTACACTTTGATATGTAAGCTAATTATGTACATTTACATACACTTATGTTTTTCTGAACAGAATACTTAGTGTTTTTCAATCAATTTAAAATTGTCTATTTTGGTTAACGGCTTTGATGCCCCGGCAGACGGCTTGGTGCCCTGGCAGACTGGCCACCTCTTGAAGTCCAAAATGGCTTTGCCCCTAAAAATCACACTAACAGGCATTGTTTATCAGCGATGTCACCACTTCCCGAGAGAGCCTCAGGGGGGAACGTGGAGATCAGCAAAACTATATATGACAAAGAGATAACTGCACACACTGACAAGGGCTCCCAAAGCATTTTCCCAAATTGTAGGAAATCAGAGCCCACCTAGAGTAAAATGTAACGCAGCAGCCCCAGCAGCCCATATGACATAATTGCCTGATACCAATATCCAATATTTTCCTTACCAAAAAAAAAACAATACCGATACCAATACTAATACCGATTTCCCTAGTTAATATTGCATGCTAACATGAATTTCTTTTAACTAAATATGCAGGTTTAAAAAAAATATACTTCGGTGTATTGATTTTAAGAAAGGCATTGATGTTTATGGTTAGGTACATTTGTGCAACGATTGTGCTTTTTTCGCAAATCCACTTAAATCATCCCCGTTTGGTGAAGTAGGCTGTGATTCGATGATAAATTAAAAGGCACCGCATTGATTATATGCAATGCAGGATAAGCTAGTTAACCTAGTAATATCATCAACCATGTGTAGTTAACTAGTGATTATGTGAAGATTGATTTTTTTTTATAAGATAAGTTTAATGCTAGCTAGCAAATTACTTTGGCTCCTTGCTGCACTCGTGTAACAGGTGGTCAGCCTGCCATGCAGTTTCCTTGTGGAATGCAATGTAATCGGCGTCCAAAAATGCAGATTACTGAGTGTTATGAAAACTTGAAATCGGCCCTAAATAAATCGGACATGCCGATTAATCGGTCGACCTCTAGTATGCATGTCAGCTTTGACATCAGTTTTGGACAGCGGTGTAAAATTAGGCATCGGGCCGATAACAATGTTGCCATTTTTAGCTAATATCGTCCGATTCCGATATGTTCACCGATATGTCGTGCATCCCTAGAAATGAGTTCAACAACAGGTTGACTACTGAGTGGAAAACATAGGCTTTGAAACAACATCCACAACAATTAACAATGAAATGGACAGGGGTTTCTAAGGTGATGATTAATTCAAAACACCCATATAAATTATAGAGCTTATGCATACGCCTATATATGAGCCCAAGCCCGGAAAAAAAAACAACATTAAAATATTGATTGTATTGTTATACAATACATAGCCTACCACATATTGCACACGGCAGAAAAAAAAAAAAATACAGACTTAAGATGTCTGGTGAATAATTGATCTGGCCTATAACTCCAAAATTAAACAAATTCTAGTAAATCGCCTTTGAGCGTGACTGTATTATTATGCATAGTGGATGGACTGGTTACCTCATGCTACGCTCCAAACTTTCTATCCATGAGTCTGGGAGAGAATGTATAGACCAAGGCGATGCTGTTTGATTATTGCTTGTGAAGAACTGCTTACAGAGTTAGCCTACAATTACAGTGAATTTGTATTTGATTTTGAATAGCCTAGTAATAGAGCATTTTTCATATTTTCATAATTAATACTGACATTAACCTGTTTGGGCTAGGGGGCAGTATTGAGAATGTTGGAAAAAAGATGTGCCCATTTTTAACTGCCTCCTACACCAACTCAGAAGCTAGAATATGCATATTATTGTTCAGGTTTGGATAGAAAACACCCTGAAGTTTCTAAAACTGTTTGAATGGTGTCTGTGAGTATAACAGAACTCCTATGGCAGGCAAAAACCTGACAAGGTTTCATGCAGGAAGTGGCCTGTCTGACAAGGAGTCGTGCGTCTTGCATCTGTTTATTGAAAAGTAAGGATCTTAGCTGTAACGTGACAATTCCCAGGGCTCCAATAGGCTCTCAGGACGCGGGAAAATCATGAAGGTTGACGAGGCAGCCTCAGGCTGAAACAGATTATCATCTTATTCAAGTGTCCCATTAGGTGACAATGGAGTGAGGCGCGTGCGCGATTAGCCCCCGTGGAGTATTTTAATTCGGCTGTTTAGTTTATTGCAGATTCCCGGTCGGAATATTATCGCTTTTCTACGAGATAAATGGCATAAAAATTGGTTTTAAACAGCGGTTGACATGCTTCGAAGTACGGTAATGTAATATTTAGAATTTTATTGTCACGAATTGCGCCATGCGCGCGACACTTCTTTACTATTTCGGATAGTGTCTGGAACGCACGAACAAAACGCCGCTATTCGGATATAACGATGGATTATTTTGGACCAAACCAACATTTGTTATTGAAGTAGCAGTCCTGGGTGTGCATTCTGACGAAGACAACAAAAGGTAATCAAACTTTTATAATAGTAAATATGATTATGGTGAGTGCTAAACTTGCCGGGTGTCTAAATAGCGAGCCCGTGATGCCTGGGCTATGTACTTAGAATATTGCAAAATGTGCTTTCACCAAAAAGCTATTTTAAAATCGGACATATCGAGTGCATAGAGGAGGTCTGTATCTATAATTCTTAAAATAATTGTTATGCTTTTTGTGAACGTTTATCGTGAGTAATTTAGTAAAATGTTAGCGAATTCCCCGGAAGTTTGCGGGGGGTATGCTAGTTCTGAACGTCACATGCTAATGTAAAAAGCTGGTTTTTGATATAAATATGAACTTGATTGAACAAAACATGCATGTATTGTATAACATAATGTCCTAGGGTTGTCATCTGATGAAGATCATCAAAGGTGAGTGCTGCATTTAGCTGTCTTCTGGGTTTTGGTGACATTATATGCTTGCTTGAAAAATGGGTGTCTGATTATTTCTGGCTTGGTACTCTGCTGACATAATCTAATGTTTTGCTTTCGTTGTAAAGCCTTTTTGAAATCGGACAGTGTGGTTAGATTAACGAGAGTCTTGTCTTTAAATAGCTGTAAAATAGTCATATGTTTGAGAAATTGAAGTAATAGGATTTTTAATGTTTTGAAAATCGCGCCACTGGCTGCAAGTGGCTGTTACGTAGGTGGGACGAATTCGTCCCGCCTAGCCTAGAGAGGTTAACTTTAGCTACAGAATAGCTCACCACCATGCGTTTCCATCTCCTCCCGTCTTTCCTTCATTCCTTTCTTAAGCTAGTAGAGAGAGGGACGGTCAACAGTTTAATGAAATAGCTTTTGTTGTGAAAACTAGTGATGCACCGATATTACATTTTTGTCCGATGCCAATATTCAATATTTTTCTTGCCAAAAAAAACGATACCAATAACCGATATTTAACATTTTTGCAGCCTTAAAACCTGTTGGGGCTAGGGGGCAGTATTGAGAAATTTTGAAAAAAATATGTGCCCATTTTTAACTGCCTCCTACACCAACTCAGAAGCTAGGATATGCATATTATTAACACATTCGGATAGAAAACACTCTGAATTTTCTAAAACAGTTTGAATGGTGTCTGTAAGTATAACAAAACTCATATTGCAGGCAAAAACCTGTGAAAAATAGATTTAAAAAAATGTGAATTTTGTGACTGTACTATTTAGTGTCATTGTTTTATAGATACCATAGTGAGAAAGGATTCATTTCGCAACTCCTACGGCTTCCACTAGATGTCAACGATCTTTATAAAGTTGTTTGAAGCGTCTATGATAAACAGAGAGCAAATTAGAATGCTGGTAAGTTGACATGTCGTCACTTCATTTTTTTGCGCCTGCGCATAAATCTGAGAAGCGTGAGTTTGTCATAATTGTTTATCTAGACATAGGATAGGTTGTGTGAAAATATTACTGATGTTTAACGTTAAAAATGGACCAAAAGATTAATGCTAAACAACGTTTGACATGTTTGAACTAACGTAAATAGATTATTTACTAGGTTTTTTTAGCTTTTCGGCGTGATTTTACACCCCCCCCCCACCACGTTTTGTGGGAGCATAATGAACGCTAACTACTTGGTGTTATTTGGACATAAATTATGAACTTTGTCAAAAGAAACCACATTTGTTCTGGACCTGGGATTCCTGGCAGTGCCTTCTGATGGAGATAATCAAAGGTAAGGGGATATTTACAATGTTATTATCGATATTAGATGATGCTAACTGTATAGCATAGCTTATTGTTCTTAGCATAGCACCCCGTTTATTGCAAAATGTGATTTCCCAGTAAAGTTATTTTGAGATCTGGCCATTCGGTAGCAATTACGAGATGATAATATATTATTCTTTGAATGACAATATTATAATTTACCAATGTTTTCGAATAGTAATTTTGTTATGTTCACCGGAAGCATTTCAGAGAAGAAGAAAAATCTGAATTTCACGCTACTGTAAAATGCTGTTTTTGGATATAAATATGAACTTGATGGAACAAAAAATGCATGTATTGTATAACATAATGTCCTAGGAGTGTCATCTGATGGAGATTGTCAAAGGTTGGTGCATAATTTTAGCTGGTTTCTGCTTTTGGTGACGCCTGACCTTGAATTGAAACTGGATGTTTGTACTTTTGTGGCTATGTACTGTCCTAACATAATCTAACTTTATGCTTTTGCCGTAAAGCCTCTTTGAAAATCGAACAATGTGGTTAGATTAAGGAGATGTTTATCTTTTAAATTGTGTAAAATAGTTGATTGTTTGAGAAATTGAAATTATTAGATTTTTGATGTTTTGAATTTCCAGCCTTGTTAGCAATCCCGTCTCGGGGTTCATTGCTAACCTGTAGCCCCAACAGGTTATTAAGCATTCTAGTAGTTAAATAGAACACACACACACGCGCACACACACACACACACACACACACACACGCAGTGGTCTAAGGCACTGCATCTCATTGCAAGAGGCGTCACTACAGTCCCTGGTTCTATTCCAGGCTGTATAACATCCGGCCATGATTGGGAGTCCAATAGGGCAGCGCACAATTGGCCCAGCGCTGTCCGGGTTTGGCAGGAGTAAGCCATCATTGTAAATAAGAATTTATTCTTAACAGACAAAAAAATCAATATTGTTGGCATTTACGTATGTCCCCATTACCAGTAAAACATAATCAAAACCTATTTCTTTCACTTACTTGCTGTGCCGTTTCATTTTTCATTTGTTCAGTCGTTTCATTCTCAACCAGAATTTCTTTGGAATGCCGCTTGGGTCTTTGCGTGTCAAAAAAGGTACTATTTAATACTATTTGATGTGTCAAATAAGCTTGTTGACCAATCAGGACCTGAATATGACTGCACGTCACATAATAATTTAACGCGTTCATACATTTTCACGTAGATATTACACAAATCACTCATATTTCATATATCACAACAATTAATCGATACGTATGCTACATTGCTGGTAAAGTTGTGTCACGCACCTGCAGTGCTGGTCATAAAAAAAGATACCTAGCTCATGGATGCAAACAATGTTCTTCCCCAAAAACATAGCAAAATGACAATCTGTTTCAGTAGCTATAGTTAGCTAGCTAACTATACAGCTAGGTGTCATCATCTAATAAATTAGGGTAATTTATAAGACAGTTCTTATTTGATTAATGGTGGTTTGACCCATCTATGTGAAGCTAGCCACAATAGTGGACTTTGCGGTTAGCCTTCAAAATAAAAGGCATAATTCTACTAAGCTTTGTATTAATTTGCATCACTGTCAATGACATACTTTTATTTTGAAGGCAAACCACAAATTTCACTTTTGTGCCTAATCCTTATTGTGGCTAGCTACATAACACAAAACCCGGTCCGGTCGAGCATCACTAGCCAGATGAAGCTAGCTGGCTGCTTATAACGTTAGCTTTGGGCAACAGGGTTAAGTAGCTGGCTAGTTTATTTTCAATTTCAATAGGCGAACAACAATACTTACTCACAAGGTCTCCTAAATCATTGCTAAGAATAATGAAAATGACTGCAGTTTCTACTGGTCATTGTTTTCAGGCTGGATGTATTGGTGCTAGCTAGGTACCAAGCTTAAGCTAGCTACCCCAGAGGTTGCGGTCAAACAAATGATGCTTTATTACCGACGTGGTATTGTAAACACATCGTTCGTGGCCGGTGTTTGCTTGTTTGCACTGCTTTGACAGTGCTACTGTATCGTTTTTGACACGCAAAAGACCCAAACGGTGTTCCATAGTATGCATGTCATGAAGCTAATAGCAGTGACGCTATTACTGTGCAACTCCGGTAGGGCAACATCTGAAAAATAGCGAACATGATAGTGTGTAACGGTGCTCGACCTGTCGGCGAAAGCCAACATCACCCAGAACAGAGAATGATTGTTTGTCAAGGGCAATGGATACCTTTATCTTGGTTTTAATGGCTTTCGCCCTTGAGTTGTCACGCTGAAATTTTGTTATTCTTTCAAATGACTGCTCGACTTGTTGACTGCTCGATCCACACAGCAGACATTGCGGGCTAGTTTAGGAATGCTGTGTTGCACGAAAGCGCAACATTTTACATGGCATCATTATGTTATATGGGTATGATCGTCAGCTTTGACATCGGTTTTGCAACTCGGCGTTAAACTAGACATCGGCCGAAACAGATGTTGGCATTTTTAGCTAATATCGTCCGATTCCGAAAAAGTTCACCGATATATCATGCATCCCTCGTGAAAACATGTTACTTTCAATGTTCCAGAACAAATTTCACTTGGTTTCCCAAATTAAAAACACTGGGTAGCTGCAGGAACAGGGTTGGAGAGGTCATGGCATATGGAGTTTGGGCAGAATATCATCGGTCATGCAGCGAGAGTGCATGCTCCTCACACAGTGGTTTATGCATGGAGTGAAAACTGGAGTAGCCTACCTGGCATGATTGAAAAACAAACACGCGGGAAAGCAGCATCTGACATGTCTTTTTCCCCCTGCCCATTTGATAATGGACATTCTAAATCTAAACTCATTTTACAAAAGTATGTGGACAGCACTTCAAATTTGTGGATTCGTCTATTTCAGCCACACCCGTTGCTGACAGGTGTATAAAATCAAGCACACAGCCATGCAATCCCATAGACAAACATTGGTAGTAGAATGGCCTTACTGAAGAGCTCAGTGACTTTCAACGTGGCACCATTATAGGATGCCACATTTCCAACAAGTCAGTTTGTCAAATTTCTGCCCTGCTAGAGCTTCACCGGTCAACCGTAAGTGCTGTTATTGTCAAGTGGAAATGTCTAGGAGCAACAACGGCTCAGCCGCAAAGTGGTAGGCCACACAAGCTCACAGAACAGGCCAACCGAGTGCTGTAGCGCGTAAAAATCGTCTGTCCTCTGGAGCAGTGTAAACGTGTTCTCTGGAGTGATGAATCACGCTTCACCATCTGGCAGTCCAACAGACAAATCTGGGTTAAGCGGATGCAAGGAGATCGCTACCTGCCCAAATGCATAGTGCCAACTGTAAAGTCTGGTGGAGGAGGAATAATGGTCTGGGGCTGTTTTAGATTTTTCGGGCTAGGCCCCTTAATTCCAGTGAAGGGAAATCTTAACGCTACAGCATACAATGACATTCTAGATGACTCTGTGCTTCCAACTTTATGGCAACAGCTTAGGGAAGGCCCTTTCCTATTTCAGCATGACAATGCCCACGTGCACAAAGCGAGGTCCATACAGAAATGTTTTGTCAAGATTAGTGTGGAAAAACTTGACTGGCCTACAGAGCCCTGACCTCAATCCCATCGAACACCTTTGGGATGAATTAGAAAGCCAACTGCGAGCCAGGCCTAATCGCCCAACAGAAATGTTCCAACATTTAGTGGAAAGCCTTCCCAGAAGAGTGGAGGCTGTTATGGCAGCAAATGGGGGACCACTCCATATTAATAGGCATGATTTAGGAATGAGATGTTCGACGAGCAGATGTCCACATACTTTTGGTCATTTCGTGTAGGTTTTGATTTGTAAGACATTCTAAATGTTTGTATCACTTATAACTGAAGTTGCCAAATAACTATAAATATAGCGTATAGGACCTGTTTCAAATGATCACTTTTACACTGAACACAGCCACCTCATATGTGCACTACTTCCGAAACAGGAAAAATATCCTTTCCATTTTATTCAGCTAAGTTCAATGATATTCTTCTTACTATAAAATCATAAAATAATGGCAAGGGACTTATAAGTATATCTTGTGTGCTAAATGAACAAGCCTACAGCCTATGGGATGGTATATAGCCAGATAACATACAGTAAGCCAAGTCACTCATTCTGTTCTTCTGAAATACATTTTCTTCATATCATGTTTCTTTAGACCTGCCTAAAATAAATAATGAATTTATTGTGATGTATATTAAATTGATTTATTATATATATTTTTTTGTAAATGTAGATGTTCCAAAAGGCACGCATCAGCGGCTTATATCTGTGGAGGCCTGGAGATGCTAAATGTGTTTATGTTAATTAACGGTCAATTACTGTGACAATTACTCAATTGCATGACAATAACCGGCTGACAAAATGTATGGCCGCCACAGCCCTAGCTCTTATTTCTTAAATAACAAGAAATAGGTTTCAACACAAAGCCCTAGTTGTTAGTAAAGTCAAATTAAAATGAAGCCTAATTTCAGCACCCATGCGCTGTCCATCTCTGATTGAAGCGGCAGCCACGGCACAATCAATGTAATGCAAGTTATGTAAATTACTCGAATCTGGCTTATTGTGAGGGCAACATCTCTGATAAATAGCTTACCCATGGGCAACAAAACATAGTGTTTATTGAAATCAATTATAGCAGCAGCAAGCCATCAAAGTTTACCTCCAGTACTCATCTTCGCGCTCTCAAACAGGACATCAGTAGTCCATGTGCACAGAAGTTGTGTTCCTTATATGTGCATTGTTATGCTTCCTCAGTTGCTATGATGGTTTTCTTACTAGGCCTGCACATGTGCAAACCTGCCCAGCAAATATAGCCTGATTCTGGCCCAACTGCCCAATCGTACTGCCACAGAGGTGCGGCCAGGTGTATGTACTATACCAATTACTAGGTCACTACAATTTGGCCTGACTGAATCGTTAAATGTGAGGTTCTCCGATGGTTAGAGCCCGTAGAAAGCAAAATTGTGTAGTGTATTGTTGCCTTTTAGACAAGCCAAAGCATAAACAAAATGCAGCTCACAGAGAGGAGAGAAGAGCGCTGCACTGCAGCCACCGATAGATAACGCCTGTCATTAAACACAAATGTAGTTGCATTGGTAGAATTATTTTTACTAATTCCAGTGAAGGGAAACCTTAACGCTACAGCATTACTATTTTTACTGAGCCACAGGGCCTTCCCTGTGGCTCAGTTGGTAGAGCATGGTGTTTGCAACGCCAGCATGGTGTGTGCAACGCCAGGGTTGTGGGTTCGATTCCCACGGGGGGCCAGTACAATAAATAAATAAATAAAAATGCATGAAATTAAATGTATGCACTCACTACTGTAAGTCGCTCTGGATAAGAGCGTCTGCTAAATGACTAAAAGTAGCATCCTATTCATTCAAAACACCCCATAAGACTACTCATGTTGGAAATGTAATTTCGCTATTTTGGATAAGATGAATGAAACAGCTTCCAGTACAGGCGTGGAATATCTGGTCTGTTAATTTCCTTCTTTGCAGGAAAGTGGATTTCAGGTGCAGAGGACACAATTGCACCATGCCTTCATTTGGCTGTCAGGCTCTCTTCAGCTCTACACACACTATTGCCATGATTGTGGCTGATGCTCTTGGAACAGATCAAATTCCATTTTCACTCTTTGGTGGTGTAAAAACAACCTGCTCAAGGCCTATTTCTAAATTAAAATGGTTGTTGGTGCCAAAATCATGGTAAAATGGTCAGAGGTCTGCCCGACCAAAAAGGGCAATTTCAGTGGTGCGACAAATTGGAGAATTGAGTAGAGTGCTGGGTTGAGAAAATATATTGGGGGTTATTGTGCTACTTAAAAACAATACTGTAATGAAAAATAAAGCCCCACGTAGGCCTGCCTTTTGGTTTATCGTTTTGAAATGGGGCAACATCCTTGCCTGGGATGTTGGAATACATATTGAGTAATATTCAGTAGTAATACACATTTAATACAAATGACTTACATACAGCTTAGGCTATACCATATGGGTGATAGAAAAAGTCTATAGCTGACTCCAGAAACTGTAACAATTGGCCATAACATAACATCAGAAGAATTGCCACTTGCATGCAGCCGGTGGAAAATTCCCATAGTGGCCATAACAATCCTTGCAGGCTTTTACAAGACTTGAGATCAAACATAACATGTCTGATAAAGCAAAGGTGCATAAGTACAGGAGCCAAGAGGCATGCTGTCTTCAATGACATTGTGAAGTGTGTTTACATAATACCTGGAAAAGGTCGTACTTACCTATCAGTGATACTGGACTGTGTGTCGCTCATTGGGCTTCCGTTTCTAGATTTGCTGTGATTTATATCCAATTATCATTTTCCAAAGTATGATAAGACAGACTCTTTGAATAGCCCTTCTCTAACATCCGTCTATGTTGAAGAGATGATCGAAAAAGGTGATGACATCAACAACAAAAATCAACAACATTGAGAGCTGAATCTCCAAATAACAATGTCATGAAAACACCTTCAATTGTCGGCGATAGACTCCCAGTGAAAAATAAATGTCTGGGTATGTCCTAATACTGAATTCAATACCTCAATGTAATAGTTTTGCAATCATTTGCAATGAAATGGTACGTATTCAGTGAAGCCACTGATGATAATGCAATTTTCGCTACTGTAGCAATTTCTTGAGATAAATTAGGACCTCTAATAAGCCCTCGTCTTACGTCGTGCAGCTCTCCACTTTATCGCACAAGACACCAGGGTCGGGGATGATGTTGCTATTGACAATGTGTTCCCTTGGAAAATATTGATACAGGCTCCACTTTCACTCTTTTTGCCCTATAGAAAATACAACCAGTTAACCCGGCCTGGTGTAGTAACAGCCAGCGTATCTTTTTTAAAGATGTTGAAAATCGAGTCAGTCCCATTTGGTGTTCCCAGACTCCAGGTTTGCCTTTATCCGTAGACGAGCAGCCAGCCCCTCGTGACCATGAGAATTTCTAAAAACTGACAAGTCTGAGTTGAAACCCGTGTTGTGAATTAACTAGATAACTATTAGTAATTATTGCAGCAAAATAACAAACTATGTAATATTCTTAGCTTGATCAGCTAGCTATAGCAAATGCATATTTTTTTTCCCCCAGCTAGCTATTGCACTATTTAGCTTGCTAGCCAATGTGCCCGTCTAAATTTGTTGGGAGCTTCAGTTCAGATAGCTTGAAGCTAGCCAGACTCTAACGTTAGCTAACTAACTAGCGGTTAGTTAACTCCAGGGAGTGGAAACCCTAACGTCTTTTCCTCCAGTAGACTCGAAACGTGTCCAATAATATACGTTTTCCTTAAAAGTTAAGAGTGATAGCTAGCTACGAAACAAAAGTAAATCATTGAAATTCAGCCGACTGAATACGTTGGCTAACTACTGTACCTTGCTGCTGAGTCTCGGCCAACGGTGGCTAGCTAGCTATCTACTGTACCAACGAAAACGGGATACTTTCAGTAACTAGAAAACTTTGCTTCGTATGCTCCGACAATTCTGAATGTCATTCCCAAAAACGAAATCACAAAAACTAGCTTAGCAAAAAATATAAAACGTGTCCCGACGAATATATATGAAGTCCTCACGACCTAAGGAACCGTTTCAAAATGTTTCTTGTAGATCTCCTTCGGGTTGCAAACATCCACAAAACTTAACGGAGCGCAGTTTTCATTGACTCCATGTTTCCAGAATTCAGACAATTTGAGTTGTTTCTCTGCAGAATTCCCTTGGATGTCTATGCTATGCTAACAAGGATAGCTAGCTAACAAAATAATTATCTCATTTACACAAAATAAACGCTGAGCCGGTTATCACTTTAGAATAACGTGATTATTAGAATGTGTTTCCAGATATGTTATTGAGGAGAAAAATAGCCGACTTTCTACAATTTCACAAAATATCAGGATAACTACGCCCTGGCCAACAGCTCCCAATTTGCGTCTGTCTACTTCCGCCAGAAAAAAAACATGCCAGACTATCATAAATAATAACAATAATAATACATTTGTCTTTTTCATTTTTCATTATGGTGTCTAATCGGATGCCACTGGCAGATGGGATTCAAATAAAAACCTTGCCAGACTTTCAAAAATAATAATAACAATAATAATACATTCGCCTTTTTCATTATAGTGTCTGATTGGATGTCCTTGGCAGATAGGATTACAAATCTATTTCGAACTTAAAATGTAGATACATTTTCTGTGAAACCTAAAATTATCATTGTTATTATTGGCCTAATGATTATCACATTGGTATTCTGCAACACCATCTTATATTCCCCTCATTGTATCTACTTATATATTTGTGTTAGACCACTTCTAAAACTTGAAAACATCTGAAACTCCAAAATCAAAGTTTGACAGATGTTTTTAGGTCTCATAAAGTGGTCTAATGTCAAGAGGAGTCCATGTTAACTGTTGTATGCCTCCAACCCAAATGAATGAAAACAAGGCACAGAATAAAATGAGATTCCTGTACCACACCCATTCATTTGGGATTCAAGTATACTGTATAATTGGATCTACACAGGAGATGGTTAGGACGTGGACTCATCAGGACTCACCTTTTGGGGTCTGACAACTTCTGACAAACTTTAATTTGTGGATGAACTATCCCATTAAAATGACCAGTTAATAAAGTACAATAATTTCCTACTGTGACAATCATAACTCATAAATCATAACACTTTACAGGGATAAATGTTTATGGCATTTAGCAGCAAAATGTGTTCAAACATCTTTGGTTGAGGACTATACTACAGTATAATGGAGGATTGGTGATTTACATATGCCACCATGTGGACAATTTGAATACTTCAAGCACAGAGAACTCTGATGGCTTTTGCATAATAAGCCTACCTACCCTACAGTATGGGACAAGGCTACACTACTTCTCTGATTGTAATGTAGAATTGTATCTCTTTAAAATTGTTGTAATAAAACATAAATACATGTAAAAGTTCATTGCAACAAATGGCAAACTAGTAGTTCCCTGAGTAAAAAAAACAACCTCTTCAAATTGTTCAAAAACGTTTTTATACTATATAGGCCTACTGGGATGCAATCATTTTGGAATAATTTACTTGATATTACAGCACATATTTCTTTACCAGCTCTGTATTCAGGGTATTTATTGAACACACAACAAAAGTAAACATTACATTTGAACACGTATAAAGTCACAAAGGCACACTTGTATGATTCTCCCTTATCACAGACACAGGGATGGTGAATGTTAATATACCATTCCACATATCTAACTATTTAGGCACCATATTTAAATATTTAATATAAAAGTAGGGAATTTCAAATATGAATGCAAACAATAATGGGAAATGTGACCTTCTAGCGTCATACTGGAAGATTTTAAGCAATACAGTGACCATTGGTATTTTTAAACTAAGACACAGGGGTGGTGAATGTTGACATACAAATCCACATATCTAACTATTTAGGCACCAGATTTAAATATTTAATATAAAAGTAGTGAATTTCAAATATGAATGCATACAATATTGGGAAATGTGACCTTCTAGCATCATACTGGAACATTACAACCGATACAAAACATTTAGCACAAATCACTGTTTACCAATTGGTATTTTCAACAAATTTACAATGACTAATGACTAATATACCCAATCAAGCAATGGAATGCCACTAAACATATAATTACTTTATTCCAAATTTGTTACTGATTTGTTGTTGCTGTGAAGTTAAATGAAAAACCGTTGTGAAAAGCATTATACTAGCTAAATTGAAAGACAGATATCATAAGAAACATGTCGCTTTTTACTGAGTTTTATGTTATATAAAAGCCAGTGTCATGTACTCCGTATGAATATGCATACAATACACAATCTATAACACTGCAATCTCAGCGAGCATTTATAAACATCTTCCTGAAAACGAAATGGAACATGGGATATTCCACGGCTTATAAAGAGTACCACAATTTAAATTAGACAAATTAGACTGAAATTATAAAAATTATATAACACATTGCAAAAAAGTTGAATTTCTGCAGGAAAACTACTGCATCAAATAACAAAATACTGCAAAAGTAAGGAAACAGTCAGTATTGGTTAAATTTTACTGCCTCAAAACAGGTGTGGCCTAACCTATGATGGAGAGGGAATGTTTGGTCATCTGGATGGAGGGAATCAATGGATGGATATCAAAAGTGTCTGTTTCCCAATAGTCAACTTATTGCTGGATACAAGGTTAGAAGAATATACTATTAGGTTACAGTTCATTGCAGTAAGCTTGTGAAATACATCTGTTCATCATATTGGCACTAGGTCCTTTGGTTTCAATGACAAACTATGTCTCAATTGTTTTTGCTACAGTTCTACATTTTTCAAGATGCTTTTGCAACATTCTCTTACACTTGTTTGTAATAAAAAAGCAAACCAAAAATTTACAAGTGTTAGCTAAATACCAAAAAAATTGTCCCCAATAATCATATAGGCCCAAAGAATGGCTTGACTTTGACCGCATGGTTACAGTATGCACAACCAATTGTATAAAGGTGGTCTATTAGTATAAACATTGGATGTTTTTATTCATCATGATAAGGAAGTCTTTCAGTCTGTTTTTCCGTCATGTCTGTTAACTGCTGCCGATCTGTGTTGGTTTCTCCAGCGTCTGTATTTGGATTGACTCTTGCGGAAGGCGAAACGACCAATGTCCACCATGAACACCCAGGACAGCACATACATGGCAACTCCCTCACACTTTATAATGAACCTGGGCCATGGGGAGATGAGCTCGCAGTACAACATCCTTCCGCCAACCACTATGCGCATAAACACAAATAGCACTACAAACAGAACATCCACCGCCTCCCCTGTCAGGCTCTCATAGCGACCCAACTGTCTCAGGAACCAGCGAGCTTGCAGCAGGGGGTTGGTGATCTCACTGGCAAAGATTACGGCGCAGGACTCAATGCCTGATTCCCCCAAGCTCAGGGTCAACAAGATACCCAGGATGCTCATGGTGTGGTGGACCAGCATCACCGGGCCCTCTGTGCGGAAGTACACACACCAGCCCATGTCAAAGATGAAGTAGCCCAGGCTAATGACCATAGCAGTGATCTGAAGGGGGGTGTTCTTTGTGCCTAGAAACAAGATCCCAACTTTATTGGAAACACTCTTCATGGTTAGTAACATTGTCATACACACATCAAATTATAGTAGGCAAGAAACTCTACATGAAGAACATTTGGTTATGAATGTAAGCCTTGGTTCTCTGAGATTAACGGGTCGCCAAACGACCTATGGAAACTCCTTCCCCTTCACGCGATGAGATGCTTAATATCAAAGATGTTTACAGTTAGGCCCCTCCCTTACTGTACCCATGTGACCTGTCAATATAAAAGGCGGCAAGATGTTTGACGAACAGTTCTTGTTGCGGCAAGATGGTCACTCAATTCCCTAACCGTGCAAAGTGTACGCAACTCACGACTCTCCTGTGAGAAGTGGGGAGGCTGTCATATACACATCCAATGTAGATGGGGACATCCCTGCAGAAATAAGCTTCTGGAGAAAAGACAAAATGTCAGTAATTGGGCAGGAAGATGGCGATTCTGCATGGGCAATACACCACTTCCTGTTCACGTTCCACTTGTTGGAATAGAGTCTTTGTGTAGAGGACCCCCTTACTGCCTGTATTGTATCAATTACTAAGGAGGGTACAGCTACAAGGCGGTCACGTTCAGGGGCCACACACACAACTTCAATATGCTGGGTTTGGGGTGCAAAAGCTTGCCATTTGCTTGAGACAGGAGGTCTGCTTGAAGAGGGAGTTCCCATGGTTGGGAGGTTGTCAGCTGTACAAGGTCTGAAAACCAGTGACTCTGTGGCCAATGAATAGCCACTAGTTGACCCTGAGTGGGCCTGATGAACCCTTCATGGAGAACCACATAGGACAATGTGTTGAGTCTCGCAATGCGAACAGATTGGTCCCAGCAGGTGTATTGCTCTGAGGCATGTAAGGTGTGTGTTTGCCCAAAGCAATAGCTCCCTTGCTACCTGGTGTAGTGCCATTGACCTCAGTCCGCCCTGGCAGTTGATGTACGCAATCACTGTCGTGTTGTCTGTCCGTATCAGTACATGTTCGGAGGAAGTGCTGGAGTGCAAGGTGGACGCCTTCAGCGCCAGTACGTTGATGTGAGCTGTTGTCCATGGTGCTGACTGTACACCACAAACCCTTTACTGGTTCAAGACGGCTCCCCATCCATGTAGGGATGTGTCTGTAATCAAAGTCATCTGGTTGTGAACTGCGCCTAGGAGATCTTCACTGGGAGTTTGAAGTGGTATTCACCACCATTGTAATGCTCTCTAGCAACTAATTGAAATTGTCAGCTTTTTGTGTTTGTCCATTCTGGGACATAGACTGTGTCTGTTGTACCATCACTGTATTGGCCTCATGTGGAGCAAGCCCAACAAAACAACGGGGCCTAGAAGCCTCTGACTCTCTAGCACTGTCACCTATTTCGTCAGTTTGAATGTTGAAGGAGATTTTCTAAACAATACCACTCTTTCCGGCAAGAGTTTTCCTCCAGTGTACAGTTTCAAACCCAGGAAGCGCACACACTGAGTAGGGACCAGAGAACTATTGTCCAAGCTCATTGTTAGTCCCAACTCGGAGAGGTGATGCGAGACAATGGATGTGTGTGCCGAGGCTTTCTGACCCTACACATACTAGCCAATCGTCTAAGTACTCCAGGACCCCGACTCCTGCTTGGCGAAGGGGTGTTGACACTGCGCTTATGCACTTTGTGAAAGCGCGAGGGGCAAGCGAGCAACTTGCAGTAGCACCAAGGCTCTGTGTACGCAGTCTGCATGTGGTGCATCTCTGCCTTTTCCGAGGGCGATAAGGCCCTCCACCTCATTGGTATGGCTGAGAGTGTCTGTTTCTCCACTGCTGAGCAGGTGCAGCCTGTCTGAGCCTTGTAAGTGGGCCGCTGCTGAGCAAAAAGTCTGGCCAGGTAATATGGGTATATCTAAGAGTGGAACTTTCTCTTTGTCAGGGAGCTTGGACTGCGCTAAACATAGGTGGCGCTGTGCAACACACAGTGTGGCCAAAGTTTTCCCAACCATCTTAGCATTTCCCTGAAGGCACTGGATGAGCAGATCTGTCACTGTCGACAGTTCCTTCATGGTTTTAGTGTCGTAGATTGCGGAGAGGCGTGCCTGCAGCTACTCCTGAAAGGAAGCCAGTATCGTTTCTGAATTGCCAAGTCCAGAGGCTAGAGAGGTGCTGTCATGTGTCCTGTGTAGGAAGCAATCAAATGTCCTGCATTGTTTGTAAGCCAGCTCTTGGTCTGAACTGTGACAGAGAGAAGCAGGCGGAACAAGTGAAGCAAATTATTTATCCATACGGTGGAAATGGCCAAAACCATTCTTGTCTCCATCATGAACTGTAGTTAAGCGAGTGCATTTGCTTGGCATGGCAGGGGTTCTTTGATTTGGCGTGTTTCATGTGCATTGGAGCTCACGCACAAAGTCTTTGAACAACAGGAGGCATACCTCAGTCTTTGAAGAGCTGAATTCATCAAACTTGAATGTGGACACCATGGCAGAAGGGGCGTGCTCCACATTGAGGTTCCTGCTTGCCCTCTCAAAGATTTCAAAGGATATTTTCTGGTCAACTGTTACTTCCAGTAGCAACGGTCATCAAAATTGTTAAAAGGTTTAAAAACAATTCTAATAAATGCAACGGATGAAGATACTCCAAACTGTTTGAATCCATCAAGTATTGACTCAATTATAGCACAGAAAACATTTTACTGGCACAGACAAATAATGAATGGAGTGGGATTTTGGTGGGAATTCAGGTATTCAATTTGTCAAATTTAACTTTTTTTTCTTAGAATGCACTCATATATACACTACATTTTCTAATGGTATCAGGTATTTATTTCATATTTTGTGTTAAAATAAAGAAAACTATATGTGCCTAATTTGCATAAATACACTGGGTGTACTGGCATATATTAATACATGAAGATAAAGGGGTTGGAACAAGGCTGCAACCACAAAAATGTCTAGGCCTACCTGCACTCACCTGTGCTGTCTGGACTGCCTCATTAATTACTGTTGTTGTCACATTCTGTTGCATAATTCAACAAGTGAGTCAATAGCAGGATACACTCTGATAAAAAAAATCAACATGCTTGGCTCTATATTACATATATCTATACATACTTTATTTACATTGTTTGCGAGATCAGACATAATATCACTCACTATAAGTCTTCATTTTCAGAAGTTGCTTTCATTTCAGTGCATCTTATTATTATAAAAATTATAACTTTTTCAATTCAACAAAAAATGAACACCCATCAAAATAAAGTTATCATTCTTCTCTTCCTTGTGACGCAAGTGTCGAGATGATGTGTTAAATCCAAGATTAAGCTTTAGCATTCTTATAAATGCAACAGAAAGAGAATGTATTCCATTGAGCCCATTTCAGCCACCAGGGTGTGTTTGACAGGTCCTTACAAACATTTCCACGTCGTAACGTTAACGTGAAAAAACGTCAGGCACAAGCAAGAGTACGAAAGAGTCGCAGGAGTAAAATGAAAGCAATCAATCCATGGAGATTTAAGTGACAAGTGGATTTTGCACCCCTCAAACACAGGAAATTGATGGCTGAAAAATACAGATCCGCGGGTGGGCGGGGCATGAGCGTTGCTACTGCCAGGCCGACAGGCTGGGACTGGACGATGCTAGAGCCATGGTGCATACCATCATCATCATCATCAGAGTGATCATAGTCAGTGGTATAAGACTGGGAAGCTCTTGTGGACAGTACATCAGTCTCGTCCGATTCAACAACCACACTCTGTTCAGAGGTAGGGGTTGAGTTTGGTACCGGCGGAGGAAGTCTGGCCAGGATGTGCATTATGGTTGCCATGTGGCTGCCCAGTGCCAATCTCCTTGCGCACCTCAATATGGCGAGATTTGTGCCCAGGCGAGGATAAGAAATGGTGTTATTTGGGCGGTGGATCACGAGGTGAGTGAGACCTGTCATTTGACCTGAAGCGTTTGGAATAATCTGCAGAGGAAGGTCTACGATCAATGATCTGTGTGGCAGACTCATCTATCTGATGACAGTCCAGAGGTTCTGCCCACAAAGCTCTCAAGTCAAGATTTTAATACTCTCTGTTTGAATTTCTGACACTGAGTACAACAGCTGCTACACTGTGAAGCCGCTTGAGCATGTTCAGGTCCCAAGCAGATGAGTGTGCTCATCTGAGGCCGGGAGATGTTTCTCACACTGTTGACACGGGTGGAATGACATTCTGAGTACAGTACTGAATCTGTGTGCAAGGAATGGATTTCATACAATTGGATACACAAGAGAAGTGTGTTCCAAGAAAAAGTCAACTATAATAAAAAAATATATGCTAAATAGCTTTATGTCTTGATGTGCCTCAGTGTCTGCTTTGATGCTGCGAGCTGGTGCCTCGCTGTCTGCTTCGGATGCTTTGAGAGAATAGCTAGCAACACTAAGCATCAGCTCTGATCTGTAGAGCTTAGGGGGCGAGACTCCTGCCTAAATACGTAGTGAAATCCTGGCTCGAGACTCCCGCCTATATAGACGAACTCAATACATTGCATGCACGCTTCGACAAAAACAACACAGAGCCGTGCACGAGGGCCCCGCCGTCCCAGAGGACTGAGTGAGCTTGCACCTCGAGGCCGACGTGAATAAGGTTTTTAATCTGGTCAACATTCGCTCGCAGGCATCTCCACGGTCATTTTCAAACTCTCCTTGTCCCAGTCTGTAATCCCCATGTCTCAAGCTGACCACCATTATTCCTGTTCCCAAGAACTCTAAGGCCACCTGCCACACTGACTACTGCTCTGTAGCACTAACATCTGTAGTCATGAAGTGCATTGAAAGGCTGGTCATGGCACATATTACCTCCATCATCCCAGATACCCTAGACCCACTTCAATTTGCATACTGCCCCAACAGATCTACAGTACTCCACACTGTCCTCTCCTAACTGGACAAGAGGAATACCTATTTGAGAATGCTGTTCATCGACTACAGCTCAGAATTCAACACTATAGTGCCCTCCAAGCTCAGGACCCTGGGACTGAACACCTCCCTCTGCAACTGGATCCTGGAGTTCCTAACGGGCCGACCCAAGGTGGTTAGAGTAGGCAACAACACCTCCGCCACGCTGACGCTCAACACGGGGGTCCCACAGGGGTGTGTGCTTAGCCCCCTCCTGTACTCCATGTTTATCCATGACTGTGTGGCCACGCACATCTCCGACTCGATCATCAAGTTTGCTGATGACATGACGGTGGTAGGCCTGATCACCAACGGAGATGAGACAGCCTACAGGAAGGAGGTCAGAGAACTGTGTTGCCAGGACAACAACCTCTCCCTCAATATCAGCAAGTCCTAGGAGCTGATCATGGACTACAGGAAATGGGGGGGGGGGGGGGGATGGGTCAATAGATTCAAGTTTCTCAGTGTCCACATAACTGAGGACTTAACATGGTCTCTTCACACCAGAACAGTTGTGAAGAAGCCCCTAGGAGACTGAAACGATTTGGCATAGCTGTACAGCTGCACCATTGAGAGCATCCTGACTGGTTGTACCACTCTCTGGTATGGCAAATGCTCCGCCCGTGACAGGAAGGCCCTACAGAGTTAGTTGAGGACGGTCCAAGCAGTGTCTGAGAAAGGGTAAAAAAACTGCCAAAGACTGTTCTCCATGCTCCCGTCCAGCCGACTCCTAAACAGCTTCTATCCCCAGGCCATAATACTCTCAAATGGCTAACAACTACTGCTCTCCCTCTCCCACAGACTGTCCACACTGACTCTATATATGCCCATCCACAGGTCTCTACCAACTCCGACACAACCTACGCTGCTGCCAAAATTATTATTGATTTAATTTATTACTCTATTACGCTGCTGTCCATTGATTATTGATTGCCATTACTATTAGTATTAATCCTGTTACTGATCACTATAACTCCTGTTTATATCTATACACTGTGTTCCATGACATAGACTGGCCAGATGAATCCAGGTGAAAACTATGATCCCTTATTGATGTCACCTGTAAAATCCACTGATTGTAAATGAAGGTGAGGAGACAGGTTAACCTCTCTAGGGTAGGGGGCAGTATTTTCACATCCGGATAAAAAAAACGTACCCGATTTAATCTGGTTATTACTACTGCCCAGAAACTAGAATATGCATATAATTGTTTGATTTGGATAGAAAACACCCTAAAGTTTCTAAAACTGTTTGAATGGTGTCTGTGAGTATAACAGAACTCATATGGCATCCCAAAACCTGAGAAGATTCTGTACAGGAAGTGCCCTCTCTGACCATTTCTTGGCCTTCTACACTCTCTTTATCGAAAACAGAGGATCTCTGCTGTAACGTGACACTTTCTAAGGCTCCCATAGGCTCTCAGAAGGCGCCAGAACGTTGAATGATGACTTTGCAGTCCATGGCTGAAAAACAGTAGCACATTTGGATAGTGGTCGATCTGAGAACAATGAGACGGGCGCGCACGTGCACATGAAGAGGCCATTTTACATTTTCAGTCTTTGAACGAAAAAGACGTCTCCCGGTCGGAATATTATCGCTAATTTACGAGAAAAATCGCATAAAAATTGATTTTAAACAGCGTTTGACATGCTTCGAAGTACGGTATTGGAATATTTTGAATTTTTTTGTCACGATACGCGTCCGCGCGTCACCGTTCGGATAGTGTCTTGAACGCAAGATCAAAACAGAGGATATTTGAACATAACTATGGATTATTTTGAACCAAAACAACATTTGTGGATGAAGTAGAAGTCCTGGGAGTGCATTCTGACGAAGAACAGCAAAGGTAATCCAATTTTTCTTATAGTAATTCTGAGTTTAGTGAACGCCAAACTTGGTGGGTGTCAAATTAGCTAGCCCGTGATGGCGAGCTATCTACTCAGAATATTGCAAAATGTGCTTTTGCCGAAAAGCTATTTTAACCTGTTAGGGCTAGGGGGCAGTATTTACACGGCCGGATAAAAAACGTACCCGATTTAATCTGGTTATTACTACTGCCCAGAAACTAGAATATGCATATAATTATTGGCTTTGGATAGAAAACACCCTAAAGTTTCTAAAACTGTTTGAATGGTGTCTGTGAGTATAACAGAACTCATATGGCAGGCAAAAACCTGAAAGAAGATTCTGTACAGAAAGTGCCCTCTCTGACCATTCCTTGGGCTTCTTGACTCTTTTTATTGAAAACTTAGGATCTTTGCTGTAACGTGACACTTCCTACGGCTCCCATAGGCTCTCAGAACCTGGGAAAAAGCTGAATGACGTCTTTGCAGCCCCTGGCTGAAAAACATTAGCGCCTTTGGTAAGTGGTCTATCAGAGGACAATGAGACTGAGGCGCATGCACGAGGCGACCCCATGTTTTTATTTTCTCTCTCTTTGAGCTAAAACACAGATTCCCGGTCGGAATATTATCGCTTTTTTACGAGAAAAATGGCATAAAAATTGATTTTAAACAGCGGTTGACATGCTTCGAAGTACGGTAATGGAATATTTCAATTTTTTTTGTCACGAAACGCGTCGGGCGCGTCACCCTTCTTTACACTTCGGATAGTGTCTTGAACGCACGAACAAAAGTGAGGATATTTGAACATAACTATGGATTATTTTGAACCAAACCAACATTTGTTATTGAAGTAGAAGTCCTGGGAGTGCATTCTGACGAAGAACAGCAAAGGTAATACATTTTTTTTTATAGTAAATCTGACTTTGGTGAGGGCTAAACTTGGTGGGTGAGCTAGCCCTGTGATGCCGGGCTATCTACTTAGAATATTGCAAAATGTGCTTACACCGAAAAGCTATTTTAAAATCGGACATAGCGAGTGCATAGAGGAGTTCTGTATCTATAATTCTTAAAATAATTGTTATGTTTTTTGTGAACGTTTATCGTGAGTAATTTAGTAAATTCACCGGAAGTTTGCGGGGGGTATGCTAGTTCTGAACGTCACATGCTAATGTAAAAAGCTGGTTTTTGATATAAATATGAACTTGATTGAACAAAACATGCATGTATTGTATAACATAATGTCCTAGGATTGTCATCTGATGAAGATCATCAAAGGTTAGTGCTGCATTTAGCTGTGGTTTGGGTTTATGTGACATTATATGCTAGCTTGAAAAATGGGTGTCTGATTATTTCTGGCTGGGTACTCTGCTGACATAATCTAATGTTTTGCTTTCGTTGTAAAGCCTTTTTGAAATCGGACAGTGTGGTTAGATTAACGAGAGTCTTGTCTTTAAAATGGTGTAAAATAGTCATATGTTTGAGAAATTGAAGTAATAGCATTTCTAAGGTATTTGAATAACGCGCCACAGGATTCCACTGGCTGTTACGTAGGTGGGACGATTTCGTCCCACCTTCCCTAGAGAGGTTAAAATCGGACACCGCAATTGCATAAAGGAGTTCTGTATCTATTAATTCTTAAAATAATTATGTTTTTTGTGAACGTTTATCGTGAGTAATTTAGTAAATTCACCGGAAGTTTTCGGTATGTTTGCTAGTTCTGAACGTCACATGCTAATGTTAAAAGCTGGTTTTTGATATAAATATGAACTTGATTGAACAAACCATGCATGTATTGTTTAACATAATGTCCTAGGAGTGTCATCTGATGAAGATCATCAAAGGTTAGTGCTGCATTTAGCTGTGGTTTTGGTTTTTGTGACATTATATGCTAGCTTGAAAAATGGGTGTGTGATTATTTCTGGCTGGGTACTCTCCTGACATAATCTAATGTTTTGCTTTCGTTGTAAAGGCTTTTTGAAATCGGACAATGTGGTTAGATTAACGAGAGTCTTGTCTTTAAAATGGTGTAAAATAGTCATATGTTTGAGAAATTGAAGTAATAGCATTTCTAAGGTATTTGAATATCGCACCACTCGATTCCACTGGCTGTTGACTGGGTGGGACGATTTCTTCCCACATACACTAGAGAGGTTAAAAAAGGATTTTTAAGCCTTGAAACAATTGAGACATGGATTGTCTATGTGTGCCATTCAGAGGGTGAATGGGCAAGACAAAATATTTAAGTTCCTTTGAAAGGGGTATGGTAGTAGGTGCCGGGCTGGTTTGAGTGTGTCAAGAACTGCAACGCTGCTGGGTTTTTCAAGCTCAACAGTTTCCCGTGTGTATCAAGAATGGTCCACCACTCAAAGGACAACCAGCCAACTTAATACAACTGTGGGAAGCATTGGTTGTTCTGAGGGCAAAAAGAGGTGCAACTCAATATTAGGAAGGTGTTCCTAATGTTTAGTACACTCAGTGTATATTACTATATTACCGTAAGTATTTATATAGTCCTGCAACAGCACCATCTAGCGGTCAGAACCTGGTAATATCAGGATGCAGGATGCGACATAAACCTAACAATTTAAAATTACACATTTCTGAGAAGACATTACATAGGATGCAACAACAATACTCCGAGCCACAGCTCCATACTACTTGTCAGACATAGAGAACTGATACCGTATACTCGTTGTTGGGTTGGGATTGGCGTGGGGTGTGGTGGTCCCTGGGTGGCTTTTAACAATTTATTTGGATTCCTAATGTCTTACTCATCGTTACAAAAAAGTTTGTAATTGGATGTAAGGTACTATATTTATTGAATATTATATGAAGCCTACATATTCAAATTGCCAATTTGGGTAAAATCAATTAGCTTAATTTCTCACAGATAAAATTTTATCTGAACAAAATAATGTTGCAAAAATGCTAATCTTATCTGTAGAAAGATTTCAGAACAGAACAAACGATTTCAGAACAATATCAGAGGGTGGGTATCATGGCTTGCTGAAATGACACGGAATGATCCCTATACCAACTTAACCACCTTTAGAAAAAGGTGTTCTAGAAGCAGCACTCTACATGGAAAAGATTACACTGTTTCCGTGCAATTAAATAGTGAGCATCTTACCTGGATGTGTGAAGGGCCAAGGTCCTTCCACATAACCTATGTAGGCTGTTATGCAGACAGCCAGGATTCCATGGAGCAGTGTGACCAGCCTACAGTTCCACTCAAAGCCACGGCTTCCATTGGTATTACACAGTAGTGTGTAGAGAGTGATCCAGCCTGTAAGGCAGAGGACCACGCCAACAGACAGTGATGTCATCCCTCAGCTAAATACACAAAAACAAGACAAAAACCACTTAATGACCAACAAACACATATAGAAGTTTTAAAAGATTGCATGACACACTTTACTTCCTACTATAAACAAAAATATTAGCTATGCTCAAGATTTGTGTGAGCAAGTCTGATTAACCTACATTTTATGTTCAGTAAATGTTCTGTAAAATGCAGCATAATTACAATATGGAAATACAGTGCCTTCAAAAGGTATTCACACCCCTCAACTTTTTCCACATTTTGTTTAGTTACAACGTGGGATTAAAATGGATTTAATTGTAAAAAAAAATGTTGTCAATGATCTACACAAAATGCTCTAATGTCAAAGTAGAAGAAAAATTACTTAAAAAAAAAATCATCAAAAACATTTAGGAAAAATAAAACACTAATATATCTTGATTAGATACAGTGGGGTTAAAAAGTATTTGATCCCCTGCTGATTTTGTACATTTGCCCACTTACAAAGAAATGATCAGTCTATAATTTTAATGGTAGGTTTATTTGAACAGTGAGAGACAGAATAACCAAACAAAATCCAGAAAAATGCATGTCAAAAATGTTATAAAATGATTTGCATTTTAATGAGGGAAATAAGTATTTGACCCCTCTGCAAAACATGACTTAGTACTTGGTGGCAAAACCCTTGTTGGCAATCACAGAGGTCAGACGTTTCTTGTAGTTGGCCACCAGGTTTGCACACATCTCAGGAGGGATTTTGTCCCACTCCTCTTTGCAGATCTTCTCCAAGTCATTAAGGTTTCGAGGCTGACGTTTGGCAACTCGAACCTTCAGCTCCCTCCACAGATTTTCTATGGGATTAAGGTCTGGAGACTGGCTAAGCCACTCCAGGACCTTAATGTGCTTCTTCTTGAGCCACTCCTTTGTTGCCTTGGCCGTGTGTTTTGGGTCATTGTCATGCTGGAATACCCATCCACGACCCATTTTCAATGCCCTGGCTGAGGGAAGGATGTTCTCACCCAAGATTTGACGGTACATGGCCCCGTCCATCGTCCCTTTGATGCGGTGAAGTTGTCCTGTCCCCTTAGCAGAAAAACACCCCCAAAGCATAATGTTTCCACCTCCATGTTTGACGGTGGAGAGGGTGTTCTTGGGGTCATAGGCAGCATTCCTCCTCCTCCAAACACGGCGAGTTGAGTTGATGCCAAAGAGCTCCATTTTGGTCTCATCTGACCACAACACTTTCACCAGTTGTCCTCTGAATCATTCAGATGTTCATTGGCAAACTTCAGACGAGCATGTATATGTATTCTTGAGCAGGGAGACCCTGGTCTTGTAGCCCATTCCAGCCTTGTGTAGGTCTACAATCTTGTCCCTGACATCCTTGGAGAGCTCTTTGGTCTTGACCATGGTGGAGAGTTTGGAATCTGATTGATTGATTGCTTCTGTGGACAGGTGTCTTTTTTACAGGTAACAAGCTGCGGTTAGGAGCACTCCCTTTAAGAGTGTGCTCCTAATCTCAGCTCGTTACCTGTATAAGAGACACCTGGGAGCCAGAAATCTTTCTGATTGAGAGGGGGTCAAATACTTATTTCCCTCATTAAAATGCAAATCAATTTATAACATTTTTGACATGCGGTTTTCTGGATTTTTTGTTGTTGTTATTCTGTCTCTCACTGTTCAAATAAACCTACCATTAAAATTATAGACTGATCCTTTCTTTATCAGTGGGCAAAAGTCAAAATCAGCAGGGGATCAAATACTTTTTCCCCCCACTGTAGGTATTCAACCCCCTGAGTCAATACTGTACATGTTAGAATCACCTTTGGCAGCGATTACAGCTGTCAGTCTCTGTGGTTAAGTCTCTAAGAGCTTTCCACATCTGGATTGTGCAACATTTGCCCATTATTCTTTTCAAATTCTCCAAGCTCTGCTGATCATTGCTACACAGCCATTTTCAGGTCTTACCATAGATTTTCAAGAAGATTTCATTCAAAACAGTAACTCGTTCACTCAGAAACATTCACTGTCTTCTTGGTAAGCAACTTCAGTTTAGATTTGGCCTTGTGTTATAGGTTTTTGTCCTGCTGAAAGGTGAATTCATATCCCAGTGTCTGGTGGAAAACAGGCTGAAACAGGTTTTCCTCCAGGATATTGCCTGTTTTTAGCTCCATTCCGTTTCTTTTTTATACTGAAAAACTCCCCAGTCCTTAATGATTACAAGCATACCTATAACATGATGCAGCCACCACTATGCTTGAAAATATGGAGAGTGGTACTCAGTAATGTGTTGTATTGGATTTGCTCCAAACATAACACTTTGTATTCAGGATAAAAAGTGAATTGCTTTGCCACATTTTTTGCACTATTACTTAAGTGCCTTGTTGCTAACAGGATGCATGTTTTGGAATATTTTAATTCTGTGCATGCTTCCTTCTTTTCACTCTGTCAATTAGGTTAGTATTGTGGAGTAACTACAACGTTTTCTCCTATCGCAGCCATTAAACTCTGTAACTGTTTTAAAGTCACCATTGGCCTCATGGTGAAATCCCTGAGCGGTTTCCTTCCTCTCTGGCAACTGAGTTAGGAAGGACGCCTGTATCTTTCTAGTGACTAGGTGTATTGATACACTATCCTTTTTTACACATCTACCAAACGGCGCCCTTCTTTGGGAGGCATTGGACAACCTCCCTGGTCTTTGTGGTTGAATCTGTGTTTGGAATTCACTGCTCGGCTGAGGGACCTTACAGATAATTGTATGTGTGGGGTTAATGAGGTAGTCATTAAAAAATCATATTAAAAACAATTATTGCAAAGAGTGAGTCCATGCAACTTATGTGACTTGTTATGCACATTTTTAATCCTGAACTTATTCAGGCTTGCCATAACAAAGGGGTTGAATACTTACTGACTCAAGACCAGTGGTGTAAAGTACTACTTAAGTAGTTTTTTGGGGCATCTAAACTTTACTATTTATATTTTTACCAACTTTCACTTCACTGCATTCCTAAAGAAAACAATGTACTTTTTACTCCACACATTTCCCTGACACCCAAAAGTACTCGCTACATTTTGAATGCTTAGCAGGACAGGAAAATGGGTCCAATTCACGCACTTATCAAGAGACGATCATCTCTGGTCATCCCTACTGCCTCTGATCTGGCGGACTCACTAAACACAAATGCTTTGTTTGTAAATGATGTTGGAGTGTGCCCCTGCTATCAATAAATAAAAAAATATAAATAAAATTGTGCCATCTGGTTTGATTAATAAAAGCAATTTGAAATTATTTATACTTTTACTTTTGATACTTAAGTACATTTTTGCGATTACATTGACTTTTGATACTTAACTATATTTAAAACCAAATACTTTTAGACTTTAACTCAAGTAGTATTTTACTGGGTGACTTTCACTTTCGTCATTTTCTATGAAGGTATCTTTACTTTTACTCAAGTATGACAATTGGTTACTTTTTCCACCACTGCTCAAGGCATTTCAGCTTTCATTTGTAATTAATTTGTCAAAATTTCAAACAACAATTCTACTTTAATGTTATGGGGTATTGTGTGTAGGCCAGCGACAAAAAATCTAAGGTTAATACATTTTAATTCAGGCTGTAACACAACACAGTCACCACATACACTGCTGCTACTGTCTATTATCTATCCTGTTGCCTAGTCACTTTACCCCTGCCTATATTTACAGTACATAGCTACCTCAATTACCTCGTACCCCTGCACATCGACTCGGTACTGGTACTCCCTGTATATAGCCATGTTATTTTCTGCTCCCTGTATATAGCCATGTTATTTTTGTTATTTTTATTAATTATTCACTGTGTATTAATTCCTTGTGTCAATATTTTTTTTTAAAGTATTATATTTTTTATCTCAACTCTGCATTGTTGGAAATGGAACCGTAAGTAAGCATTTCACCTGTTGTCTACAAAGCATATGACAAATAGAAATTGATTTGAACAAAATGTGGAAAAAGGACGTGAATACTTTCTGAAGGCACTGTACATTACCTTCCAGTGAACCTGTGTAATAATCCAAAGTGACTGATGAACAGTGCATGTCTAAACTGAGCAGCTTGTTTTTTTCTGAACTGAGCACAAAAAAAGTGTAAACTGAATACCAAAGACTATTCCCCGATAATCATACAGACTTAAAGAATCGCTTGACTTTGACCCTTCGCTTACACACAACCATGTGTTAGTTAATCATGTGTTAAAGGTATATTAGTATACACATTGGATGTTTATATTAATCTTCTAAAGATCAGGAAGTCTTTCAGTCTATCTTTCCATCATGTCTGTTATCTGTTTCCAATCTGTGTTGGTTTCTCCAGCGTCTGTATTTGGATTGACTCTTGCGGTAGGCGAAACGACCAATGTCCACCATGAACACCCAGGACAGCACATACATGGCAACTCCCCCACACTTTATAATGAACCTGGGCTGTGGGGAGATGAGCTCGCAGTACAACATCCTTCCGCCAACCACTATGCGCATAAACACAAATAGCACTACAAACAGAACATCCACCGCCTCCCCTGTCAGGCTCTCATAGCGACCCAACTGTCTCAGGAACCAGCGAGCTTGCAGCAGGGGATTGGTGATCTCACTGCCAAAGAGTACAGCGCAGGACTCGATGCCTGATTCTCCCAAGCTCAGGGTCAACAAGATACCCAGGATACTCATGGTGTGGTGAGCCAGCATCACTAGGCCCTCTGTGCTGAAGTAAACACACCAGCCCATGTCGAAGATGAAGTAGCCCAGGCTAATGACCATAGCAGTGATCTGAAGGGGGGTGTTCTTTGTGCCTAGAAACAAGACCACAACGTTATTGTAAACACTCTTCATGGTTAGTAACATACATACAGTACCAGTCAAACGTTTGGACACACCTACACATTCAAGTGTTTTTCTTTATTTTTTACAATGTTCTATATTGTAGAATAATAATGAAGACATCAAAACACATATGGAACTTTTGACTGGTACTGTACACACATCAAAGTACACTGATCAAGAAACTACATTAAAAAACATGTAGCTCCAACCTTTACAGAAAGGTGGTGCAGGAGCAACACTGCATGGGATTAGATAGTGAGCATCTTACCTGGATGTGTGAAGGGCCAAGGTCCATCCACATAGCCTATGTATGCTGTTATACAAACTGCAAGGATTCCATGGAGCAGTGTGACCAGCCTACAGTTCCACTCAGAGCCATGGCAGCCACTGGTGTTACACAGTAGGATGTAGAGAGTGATCCAGCCCGTTAGGCAGAGGACCACGCCGACAGCCAGCGATGTCATCCCTCAGCTAAAAACACAAAAACTTAAATTGCAATACGGAAATACATTACCTTTCAATGAACCCTTGTTATAATCCAAAGAGACTGCTAAACAGTGTATATCTGAACTGAGCAGCTGTAGTGCTCTGGCCAGTCTGAGTAGTGAAGGTCTGGGGAGGGGGACGTCTCATGTCATAGGATTGGGAAATTAGACCATGATACAACCAAGTTGGTAAGGGGAAATTTCATGCTAGCTCACTTCAGGGAGTTTCAAAACTAGTCCAAAAGTAATTGTGTCTGGGGCAGTGGGGCAGCACATCCTGGTCTCATAGACAAGACGTAACATAGTAAACTCAAATCCGGGGCACTCAAATCAGTATCATACTGTATGTTACGTTTGGTATGCTTACATAAGACAGAAGGTTATTTAAGGCAAAAAACAAGAGAGGGTGGTAGGTCGGGATGGATGGGTGTATAACCTAAAGGTTGCATGTTCGAATCTCATCATAGACAACCTTATCACTTTTAGCTATCCCTTCCTCTAACCTAACTCCTAAACTTAACTCTAAACGCTTGACTAGCTAACGTTAGCGACCTAGCTAACGTTAGGCACAACAAATTGGAATTTGTAACATATATGTTTAGCAAATCCATAACATTGTACGTTTAGCTAATTCGTAACATGTACGTATCACATAACATATCATACGAAATGGATGATGGACATTCACAAATGAATACTTACCATACTAAATGGAGTCCCGGTTTTACATACTGAATAACACAAAATGCTCTGAGACCAGGTTGTGCTGCAGTGCAGACAGTAGCCATATCTGCCAGTAAACTGTCATAAAGCAAGCTAGGGTACCTATTTATTATTTAGACTTGCACCTTTATTATGTACATTATGTAAAAAATATCCAAATGCAAATGTTTATTATTAACATCATGAATTTGGCGTACTATTTATAGAGCTAGCTATGATTTCCCCTGTTCGATTGTTTTGACATCAGTGCAGAAGGGGAGAGAGCAGCTAGTTTGCTAGTATAGAGTACCACAGTATGAGTCATAATACCCATAAAACTGAGCTGTCAAACAGGGAAATGGTTCCAATCATATTTCCACCATTCATTTTTCCCATAGGCGATTTTAGAAACACTTAACTAAGGGCTGTGTTTCGTGTAGGCTTACCCTAGCGTGACATTTTTATAACCTTGTAAATCTCTCTAAGACATTGTGACTTTTATCAATGTATTAGCTTGTATTTATCCCCAAAAAAGTAAATGCTAATGTGGCTATCATAAAGAACTACAAACGCAATGATCTGGACGAGATGGGCAAATTGAGGCAAAGGAAAGAATCTCTGGATGAACCATCTAATGTTAGTTAAATGTAGTAATTAATAAATTGGCTACATTTCTTTAAATGAATAATTTTGTTAACAGTTTTGAAAAGACACAATACCCGTTTTCAGAGATGATTTGTAGGAGCTTGCAGGGACTTGTAGTTTTGCATGATGTCTACTTTGATGCTAACTAGCATTTTCGAATCAGAGTACATGGAGCTGAATATATTGATTAAAAAAAAGAGATTTACATGGTTACCAGAACGTCAGGCCAGGGTAAGCCTACACGAAACACAGCCCATATTTTAAGTGTTTCTAAAATCCCCTATGTGAAAAATTCATGGTGGAAAAACGATTGGAACCATTTCCCCGTTTGACCACTACGTTTTAGGGGTTTTATGACACCTCCACTGTAGGGCTCTATAGCAAAGAGAGAAAATAACACTGCCAAGATGACTTCAGACTGAGCCATTTATAAAGATGCGAATATTTGAGGTAAAAACACATTAAAAAGTGAATAAAAATGAATCCAGATGAGCTGTCTAGACAATATCAGTTTCCTAAGGCAGGCTAGAATACAGCAAGCGAGATGGACAAGAGCTTGTCTCCTCAAGCTTTCAAAATGTAGGCAAACCGAACAAAGCGAAATAACTACTTTGTAACGTCACCTTATTTCTGCACCGCTTGCACGTTCACGTCCGTGACATCTCTAGTCTCTTTGTGGCCAGCATGGTCCCTCGGGTGACGGTCACTTCATCTTTGGTTCTTTGTGTCCATTACGTTACTCGGCTCATAAACGAAAAATTGCGTCTCGGGTATCTAATCTCAGTAGCCAACTCCCCCACCTTGCAGTATCAGCAAATGGTGTTGCAGATAGCTGCCCAACCCTAAACGAAATTAGTGAATTAGTTTCCAGCACTCAATAGACAAAAACAAAAGATAATTACTGCTAGCCTGGTTCCGAATGTAGCAGTAGCTTTAACGTGGTCGGGTGGTGTCTACTTGTCAACTAGAATGGGGTTGGGGCGCCATCCGCTGGTAATATTGTTATTTTTCCATCAGTACGTGGAGGTGAAAAGGTGAGATGCAGGTATAAGCCTTCTGTAGAAATGTTCTCTGGTACAAGTGGGGAACATGGAAGCTACATGAAAATGTATACTGTACCTGAAGCATGGTAGGTGTCAGTGAATCTCGTTCTGAAGTTTTTGAATTTGCTCAGATTTTTGCTGAATAAAACCACCCACAAAAGTGCAGTGCAAAAAAAGAGGTGCCTTTATTGAACCCTTACAAGCAAAATATACTTTTGAATTGTAAATTACTTCATTTTCTGTGGTATTGCTCTTTGCAAACATACACAACTCTTACATAGAAAAATATGAGACTTTAGTTTTACGTTGCACAAATATCAGTTGAAGTGTTAAGGCACATAGGTTACCATAGAATGGCCACAGTTTGAAGGGTTTTTACAACAACAAAAAAAGGACATTTTGGTTGGTCAATTATGGAAGATGTCATACACAAAGCGAACAAAGACATTGCATTAGCATAATGTGACAGAATAAAATCAGGAGAATTAAACAAAACAATTAGGTACCAGTTACTACTGAATATGATTAAACACATTAAGCTACTCAAGATGTAAAATTATGTAATGAGGTATAGGAATCGGATAGCAGACAAGAGATCATATTGTGGAATAAAATTGGACTTTTCCCTACAGATTGCTGATTATTTTAGTCCTACCTGATCAAAGTGTTTTGTGTGCAATGGAATCACATATCTAAGTGATAATCAGGAAGGCCTACCCGTACATTTAACAAATTGTGATGTTAATGAAATGAACCGACAGGTGAAATGTAATAACGGTAAAAGGGATTCACTGACTATGGTTAGATGTTTTTTTCCCCCCAATAATCAATGTGTTGAAGTTTAATGCATTCCATTCATGCATTAACGACAGGTGGAAGTATTGCTCAGAAAGTTCCATTCCATGATAAGTGAAAAAAGTGAACACAAATCAAATAAGTTGCAACTTCAGCCCTTCCTTGGAGAATATTTCCTTTGTGAATCTTTACTGTGGTTTGCCGCCAAACTTTAAAGAATAATGAAATATAAGCAAATCAACTTGGAGACCTTTGTCAAAATGAAATGTTATTTATGTAAAAGAAAAAAATCATGGCCATCAGTGATTGAGCTGTGAATGATGTTCAAGTTAGTGGCATTCTCTCTCAAACCCAGACGGTTTACAAATACTCAGAGGTGACCTTCCATGGTGAATTGGGATTCATGAAATTTGGTCCCAAGAAAAATCACATTGACAGAAGAAAAACAACATTGAGGCTACTGTAATAGAATAGATAGAAGTAACTTGCTCTTCAACAATATACTTTAAATTAGCATCAACATCTATACTGTTAACTAAATACAATGCCCAGACATTTTCACTATATACCCTGAGGGTACAAAACATTAGGAACATTAGCTCTTTCCATGACAGACTGACTAGTTGAAAGATATTATCCCTTATTGTCACCCGTTAAATGCACTTCAATCAGTGTAGATGCAGGGGAGAAGACAGGTCAACAAAGGAGTTTTAAGCCTGGAGACAATTGAGACATGGGTTGTGTATGTTTGCCATTCAGAGGGTGAATTGGCAACACAAAATATTGAAATGCCTTGAAAAACAGGGTATTGTAGTAGGTGCCAGGCACACTGGTTTGAGTGTGTCAAGAACTGCAACGCTGCTGGGTTTTTCACACTCAACCATTTCCCGTGTGTATCAAGAATGGTCCACCACCACCCAAAGGACATCCAGCTAACTTGACAACTGTGGGAAGCATTGGGGTCAATATGGGCCAGCATCCCTGTGGAACGCTTTTGACACCTTGTAGAGTCCATGCCCTGACGAATTGAGGCTGTTCTGAGGGCAAAAGAGGGAGCAACTCAATATTAGGAAGGTGTTGCTAATGTTTTATAACACTGTGTATATAATCTGTCTGTTTTGCTACAATTCTGTCTAATTGCTAACAAATGCAGAATTTTTGGAAATTAAGCTTGTAATTGACACAAATCAAAGACAAAATGGGATGAAGTTTATATCAAAGAAAACTTTTCAGATTAGTCATTTTATACATAAGAATCTTCAATAACTTCACCTTGCAACCAAATAAATAATCCCAGCATCAGAGAAACATTGTTGATTGCAACCCGAGTTGCCATCGACCAGGAAGAGAGCTGGCTAAAGCTGTGTTTATGACGTCATAAGTCACTGTCCAACTGACCGTTCCGATCTTGCATCCCACGGTTTCCTGTGACAACATAATGGGAACATTGTTCCTTCACCAGTCATCCCACTGGGCAAGAAATGTAGAAAAGAAGCTGCACTGTCCAGCCGTATGCATAAACGTGTCCTTATGAGAGGAGGTTCTTGTAGTCATTTTCTATTAGCTGGGGACAAACGTGTGAGAGTAACTTTAGGTTGCACAGTAGGTAACCTGGACACTTCGGCAGCATCATATCCCAACTATAGGAAATGTCAAAAGGAGTCATTGAGAGGGTATAGCTTTGGTCTCAATTTCAACCTAAACTGTTCCATTTAAGGCATCAAACTGTTATCATCTCACGACAGGATGAACTGAACTCCAACGTGATATCCAAATTAAATAAGGGAGGAAAAGAAAAGCATTGGCTTGTTTGGGGGGGGGGGGGGGGTCTGACTGCACGGCCAGTGTGCTGCTAAATCTCCTCATCCCAGAGACAGAGCTGTTTGTGGGGGACGTAGTAGGTGAATTGGTAGCCTTTGCTGCAGCTCTTGATGCCGCACTTGTAGGGGCTGCCTTTGCCTGTGGTGTCGCGGTTGCGGCAGTACTTGAGCAGGCAGGGGTACCACTCCAGACGCAGGCTGAAGCTGCAGGAGCAGGGCTGCCACAGGTCTCTCGTAGAGCGGCACGACAGCAGGACCGGGACCACGTCCACCGACTGGGGCAGGATCTCAAACATGGAGCCCTCCACTCCTACAGGTGCAGCAAGCAACATATTTGTGAGTCAATGCACTAATTAAGGTAGCCTGGTCCCAGATCTGTTTTTGCGGTCTTGCCAACACCCACTGTGACAATGACCATAGGATTTGGTAAGATGGCACAAACAGATCTGGGACTAGGCTAGTAATAAGGAGCTTTTTCCATGCAAAAGAGTGCTGCTATCTCTATTCAATCACAGATGGTTCACCGTGCACTGCACTGACCATTAGGCTACATTTTTTACAGTACAGTAGTACATTATCTACAACTAGACACGGTTGACTTCATATAAACTAAAAAGACACAGGGCTCTTCAGCCAGATTTCGTAAAAAAACTATCAACAATCACAAAAAGTGATTGCCTAAAGTTGAGCCATATATACACTCAGAGCAAGAGAGCTATAGGAGCAAAACAGACTATCAGGGAGAGAGTGTGACTTTACAGTCAATTGTGTATTTTTTTTACATTGTCAAATACTAATAGTGTTATTGAAGTAGAACTGGGCTAGTTTGGTAGTGTACATATAGAGCTAACATGTATTGGATGAATTAAACTTGGAGCGAGAGTGTGATTAAGGTCTAGACCAAGGGTGGGCACTGAATTCCTGGAGGACATAGTGTGTGAAGGCTTTTATTCCAGCTCAGCACTCCAGTCAA
Source organism: Salmo salar (assembly GCF_965601325.2). Classification (NCBI taxonomy): domain Eukaryota; kingdom Metazoa; phylum Chordata; class Actinopteri; order Salmoniformes; family Salmonidae; genus Salmo; species Salmo salar. The sequence continues at coordinate 46,154,639 of NC_138310.1, read as the reverse complement.
TCATACTTCACCGAGGGAGGGGCTGACCTCTCCAAATGAAAAAGAGAAGCTGGGAGGACAAAAATGAAAAGGTAATCTGCATCTTTTATTCCACGTCCACACAAAGGTGGAGTAATGTGTACCTTGTCTTGAGAAAAGCCACTAGGCCAAAACATTGACTGTGAAAGATACAGATCCCCAGTGGTGGAAAAAGTACCCAATTGTCATACTTGAATAAAACTAAAGATACCGTAATTGAAAATTAAGTCATCCAGTAAAATACTACTTGAGTAAAAGTCTAAAAAGTATTTGGTTTTAAATATACTTAAGTATCAAATGTCAATGTAATTGCTAAAATATAATTAAAGTATCAAAAGTATAAATAATTTCAAAATCCTTATATTAAGCAAGCCAGGCAGCGCCATTTTTATTTATTTACGGATAGCCACTCCAACACTGAGACATAATTTACAAACAAAGCATTTGTGTTTAGTGAGTCCACCTGATCAGAGGCAGTAGGGATGACCAGGGGTGTTCTCTTGATGTGAATTGGACACTTTCTGTCCTGCTAAGCATTCAAAATGTAATGAGTACTTTTGGGTCTTAGGGAAAATTTATGGAGTAAAAAGTACATTATTTTCTTCAGGAACGTAGTGAAGTAAATGTAGTCCAAAATATAAATACTCAAATACATTCCCACTAAAAACTACTTAATTACTACCTTAAAATATTTTTACACCACTGCAGATCACTTATTATTTTCACCTAACAGATTCTTAATTTATTTTTTGCTATTCGAGTATTGTTTGTTTGTTTGTTTGTACATCGCAACGTGCAATACTATTATGGCTTTAGCCAGAAGTTTTGCTTTGGCGTTTCTGATTTATTCTACAATTCAAACATGGCGATTATCCTAAACTCCCGTTCCACCAACACCGAAAGACGTGGATGGAAATCTTCGCTTTCATACTGTGAACTTCGGCCATGAGCAACTGAACAGGTGTTGTGCCGAAAATCTCCCCCCTGCCAGAACCCCCCCTCCCCCTTCTAATTTCCTTAAATGTTGTGGCTAGAGTCAAATACTTTCTGTGGCACACATCAGAGTGAAATACTTTCTATAGAACAAACTTCACATCAGGATAGGAAACTGAATTAATAAATGTGTTTTATGTTAAACATAGAGGGAGTAAAATGTTGGCAAGCAATAAACATTTCAGAACAATTATAGCTGAATTATTATCCTTACACTTTCAAAAATACTAGTCGAATAACACGGGGGATATGACGAATTTTGGCAAAGAGATTGATTTATAGACTAATATAAAATCAGTAGCGGATTTATGTACGGACGACATGGGCAGCCGCCCACCGCTGAGGGGCGCCATACAAGCTAGAACCGCCACAGACACTTGAAACAAATGGCCAACCCGAAAACTGCAGACATAAATGCTTTCTGCTACTGAGATCAGTGAAATGTAGGCTAAACTGACAACGGAGTGAAGAGCAGAAATCTCAACTAGCAAGCAAGTCGCAGCAATGAAGAACGCAAAGGGGGGGTATGGCAGGGGGAGATTTTTCGGCACAACACCAGCACCTGATATCACCTTTCCTACAGGAACAGCTGAGCCGCTCGGGGAAGGTACACAGTAAACGCCGCTGAAACCGGCTGCGTGTTACATTAAGCCTGCTATGCTGTACACCCGTCCTGGCCCAAACACCACAAAGCAAGCTAAACAACTGTGCCCAAACTGTGATAAGACAGTAAGGAAGAATTCAAAAGCAGTGGATTGTGACATTTGTTTGTTCATAAAGTGTGGAACTATCAACCCCTTGTCATATGATGAAGCTGTAAAGTCTCAAAGTAACATTTTGCTTGTTTGCAATGTATGCTGTTTAAATGCGGTGCCAAACATTGGGATGCTGGACACAAGCAGGGATGATGAGTGCAATCTAGATGAGATAGTCGATGTATCAGCAGTGGGCACAGAAAATGACATGTTTGACTGTTTCAACCGGAGAGGACTTCATTTTATCCATGTGAACGCAGAGCCTGCTGCTGAAATTAGAGGAACTAAAATTCCTTGCTGAAATTAGAGGAACTAAAATTCCTTGCTTCTAACACACGAGCTGCAGTAGTTACTGTGACATCGTCCTCAATTGACCCATCCAACCATGAGGTTGAACTACCATGTTATAGCGTTCATACAATTGACCGAAACGGTGGCGGCGTGTGTGTTTTTACTAGGAATGATGTGCATTTTAATCCTCTTTCAGATCTGAAAATGGATGGTCTTGAGGTTTCATGGGTAGATATACTTCTTCCTGAATGTCGTCCTATACTTGTTGGTGTGTGTTATCGGCGATTTTAATACAAATGTGCAGTTATCACCCAAGAAAAGTACACTAGTAAATGCCCTGTATAACTTTAAAAATAAGTTATTTGGACTAGAACAACTGATTGTTGAGCCAACCTGGGTGTGTATTGACAGTAAATCAACTTTGGATTTGATTATTGAATCAGATCAAGAGAATGTCTGCCAGTCAGGAGTCTTAAATATTGGTTTTAGTGATCATATGGTAACCTACTGTACCCGTAAGACATCCATAATGCTACTAGAGCCAGGTAATATATTCATGAAGGTACGGTCTATGAAACAATACTCAAAAAAGAGGTCCTTGGAATTTTGGATTGGTCTCATGTACTAAACTGTGATGTTGATCAAGCTTGGTATCTTTTTAACGATCTGTTTGTCTGCACTCGACTCATGCTCCGATGAAACAAATTGAAATCAAACAGCGGTCAGGGAAATGGATCACTTCCGAGATCTTAGACCTCATAAGGAAAAGGGATCGCTACCTGGCCAGATTCAGAAGGACAAATCTACAACAAGATTATGATGGTTATATTAACTGTAGAAACCAGGCAAGATACAAAATGGATAAGACCAAATCCCAACATTATATAGATGCCGTTAATGACAACTTACATCAGCCTCGTGTACTTTAGAACTTTTTAAATGGACATTGGCTTAAAAACTCCCCCTTATGTAAAATCCTGTAGTATTGGCCTGGATATTGATGTTTTATGTTATGACCAGGCAAAAGGTTGCACATTATTTTACCAATTTTTTTACCACTATAGCCTCATCTCTGGTTAAGAAGTTACCCTTCTGCTCTGAACACTATGGCCTGTCTTTCATTAACTACTTTTACCATAGCAAAGGTATCACAAATTATTTGTTTGAGCTGTGCATGGTAATAGAGGACAAAGTTAAACTACTGTGCTCATTAAGCATAAACAAAGCAACAGGGCTGGATAACTTTCCTGCACAATTCAAAGAATAGTGCTTGTGTCACTGCTAAAATGATAACATATTGTAAACATTTATTAGTAGTGGTACATTTCCCAAGGATCTCAAAACAGCCCAGGTGGTTCCACTCCACAAGAAGAGCAGTTAAACAAATGTAGGAATCTACAGACCTGTGTCAATCCTCAGCACCTTATCCAAAGTTGTTGAGAGATTCGTTTTTAAATCAACTTGAGGGATACCTTCTTGAGCACAAACTTCTTTATGAACTACAATCTGGCTTTAGAACAGCTCATTCCACTGATACTTGCCATATCCACATTAAGCAGAAAAGTGAGAAGGGGAACTATACAGGTGTTAGACTAGCAGAAAGCTTTCGGCACTGTGGACCATAATATTCTCCTGATGAAACTGAAATGCATGGGTCTAAATTATGTAGCAGTGAATTGTTTTAGGTCTTATCTGACCAACAGAACACAAGTATGTAATGTTGGTGATGTTCTGTCGGAGGCATTTGGAGTACCGCAGGGATACATTTTAGGGCCTCTCTTATATACATTAATGATATGCCAGATACAGTAAAGTGCAAACTCTTGCTTTATGCTGATGATTCACCCATACTGGTATCATGGAAGGATGCAGTTTACATAAAGACCCTGAGTTAAGGAATTGCATTTTGTTAGAGATTGGTTGTCTGACAACAAATTGTCACTACATTTGGTAAAAACTGAATTGATTTTGTTTGGAACAAAACATAGATTGCTTAGGGCTGACAAGATAATGGTAAACTGTGCAGGCAAGGAGAGAGAATCTAAAACAAGTATCTTATCTTTGTGTCCCTAGATAAATCCCTTTCTGGAGACCTGATTGCTGCAAAAAAAATAATAATCTAAAATGGCAAACAAATTAAATGTACATTATAACACTAGATATTTTAACATTAAAGTTAAACTGCTTGTCTCAACCCTGATTCAGTTGTCATTTTGATTATGCCTACTCTGCTAGGTATAGTGGGCTATCAAAAAAGCTGAAAAAGACAACGCAGGTCATGCAAAATAATGTTATCAGGTATATGCTGAATGTCTCCCCTAGGACCCACATAGGGGTACAGGAGTTCCAGAAGGTGGACTTGTTGCCTTGAGTCCAGAGTGGACCAACTTAAATCATATGCTTGACATCTTAAAGGATCGTGCCCCAGACTACATGAAAAACCACATTGATATGGTCTATAACCAACACAGTCACAATACCAGAGCTAGTGTTATGTCTTGTAAAATCCCAAGAGTAAACGGTACTGCGAGGAGCACGTTTTTCCATATACAGTGAGGGAAAAATGTATTTGATCCCCTGCTGATTTTGTACATTTGCCCACTGAAAAAGAAATGATCAGTATAATTTTAAATGGTAGGTTTATTTGAACAGTGAGAGACAGAATAACAACAACAAAAAATCCAGAAAAACGCATGTCAAAAATGTTATAAATTGATTTGCATTTTAATGAGGGAAATAAGTATTTGACCCCCTCTGCAAAACAGGTTTCGAGGCTGATGTTTCGAGGCTGACGTTTGGCAACTCGAACCTTCAGCTCCCTCCACAGATTTTCTATGGGATTAAGGTCTGGAGACTGGCTAGGCCACTCCAGGACCTTAATGTGCTTCTTCTTGAGCCACTCCTTTGTTGCCTTGGCCGTGTGTTTTGGGTCATTGTCATGCTGAAATACCCATCCACGGCCCATTTTCAATGCCCTGGCTGAGGGAAGGAGGTTCTCACCCAAGATTTGACGGTACATGGCCCCGTCCATCGTCCCTTTGATGCGGTGAACTTGTCCTGTCCCCTTAGCAGAAAAACACCCCCAAAGAATAATGTTTCCACCTCCATGTTTGACGGTGGGGATGGTGTTCTTGGGGTCATAGGCAGCATTCCTCCACCTCCAAACACTGCGAGTTGAGTTGATGCCAAATAGCTCCATTTTGGTCTCATCTGACCACAACACTTCCACCCAGTTGTCCTCTGAATCATTCAGATGTTCATTGGCAAACTTCAGACGGGCATGTATATGTGCTTTCTTGAGCAGGGGGACCTTGCGGGCGCTGCAGGATTTCAGTACTTCTCGGCATAGTGTGTTACCAATTGTTTTCTTGGTGACTATGGTCCCAGCTGCCTTAAGATCATTGACAAGATCCTCCCGTGTAGTTCTGGACTGATTCTTCACCGTTCTCATGATCATTGCAACTCCACGAGGTGAGATCTTGCATGGAGCCCCAGGCCGAGGGATATTGACAGTTCTTTTGTGTTTCTTCCATTTGCGCACCAACTGTTGTCACCACCTCACCAAGCTGCTTGGCGATGGTCTTGTAGCCCATTCCAGCCTTGTGTAGGTCTACAATCTTGTCCCTGACATCCTTGGAGAGCTCTTTGGTCTTGACCATGGTGGAGAGTTTGTAATCTGATTGATTGATTGCTTCTGTGGACAGGTGTCTTTTATACAGGTAACAAGCTGCGGTTAGGAGCACTCCCTTTAAGAGTGTGCTCCTAATCTCAGCTCGTTACCTGTATAAAAGACACCTGGGAGCCAGAAATCTTTCTGATTGAGAGGGGGTCAAATACTTATTTCCCTCATTAAAATGCAAATCAATTTATAACATTTTTGACATGCGTTTTTCTGGATTTTGTTGTTGTTATTCTGTCTCACCTGTTCAAATAACCCTAAAATTAAAATTATAGACTGATCATTTCTTTGTCAGTGGGCAAACGTACAAAATCAGCAGGGGATCAAATATTTTTTTCCCCCTCACTGTAGGCATTTGTCTATGGAATAGACTTCCCTTGGAGATCAAGCAAATAAAAATTAAAAATAGCTTTAAAAAGCAGGCAAAGTTTAATTTGGTCAAGGTTGTAATAGTAAGGGAAACCACTCCACTGCCCCTTGTGCCCCCTACTGCTGGTCAGGTGTATTATCTGAAGGATTGGTATGACGTGCAATTAATAGATTGTTTTAATATGGCTGATTTTTAAGGTTAGGGAGAAGTGCAGTGAATAGTGCCACTTTTTAGGATGTCAATATAAATTCATGTATTTATGGTTGTTCGTAATTTTGTTTTGTCTTTTAAATCATTATGTGTTATTGTTTTTACCATTGAGGACCACTTTGGAAATAAGCGTTTTAAATGAATACTTTCAAGCGATATCCTCTGGGTCCACATTGTGCATTTTGTTGTATATGTCGGTTGCCCAAAATCCATTCAAATCTGTGTGACGATGTGCCCACATATTCATTCTATTGACCTCTCTCCAGCCAATGTTTGACGTCCCTCTCCCGGGTGTAGATAGCCTCCCGGGCCTCGCTGCACATGTTGTGGATGTGGCTGCTGAGCTGCCACGCCTGGCTCAGGTTCACCGCCACGTTCATGGTCAGCTGGTCCAGGCCCCGCCTCTCCTCCGCCGTGCGAATGGATTGAGGGTTTTTCTGGTGGACCGCAGGACAAAGTCAGTCATGTCGCCATGGTCACTTTATCAAATGGGATCATGCTCATTCACTTCCCCAACACTCCCAGCAAGGATACCCACTGGCCTTATTATTTGTTATTCCCTGTACCCTTCCTTTGGTGTTATCACTGATCTGACATAGCAGGAATAGGTGGAAGCTACATAGGAACCTCTTGCTAGCAAGTATCATGCTGTTAGATCAGTGATTACCTGAAGGAGCGGAAGGATACACTTTCAACATATTCAAACAGAGCAACTCAGAAAGTTCATTTCTCTGTATTACTAGTGCATATGTAAGAGAGGAGGTTTGGATCCACTCTCATGCGATGACTAAACTTGCCTGAGACCTGAATACTTCTGTTAGCTCCCTGAGCTAATGCCTTTAACTCAGCAACTAACAGTCTTGAAGCACCTGAGACCCGGGTTAGAACCCCGGTGGGTGACACATACCTGTCTGAGTCGGGCCATGGACTCGCTGGGGATGAACTCGTTGTGGTTGAGGTGCGAGATGAAGCACAGGGCCTGGTACTGGCTCTGGCCCCTCTCCAATTCCCCAAGGATGAGCGCCCGGAAGATCTTCACATGCTGAAGGGGAGGGAAGGAGGGAGACCAATTGTGAGGCAGGGTAACTGCAACTGCATAAGGATCTGGGTCGTGTTCATTATGCACCATACGGAAGAAAAACAAAAAAACAATTGAAACAGCGAGGGACTTCCTGGACTTGTCCAATAAGAAAGAAAGATTTTCATTTACCATTTTTAAAACGTTTTGCTAGGGTGTGCCATACTGTTTTGGACCAGTATAGTAGCCTTGAAACAAGGTTGGAATGCAAGTTAAGCAACTGAATCCTTCATTCTGCATCTGCACCGTTACACACTAAACCACATTAGAATGAAAGATTTGGAAATAAATTCACATTCAGTCTCCTTTCACTAGCACTGTTTATTTACACAGTCAAATCGGTGCCCAAAGAGTTCTTCTTGAACTTTAACACCCATAACTTCAAAAAGATGAATCATCTCATTACACTCTTGCGAACAAAGCAGAAAAATGAAGATGTTGGAAGGAAGGTTTTACCACAACTTTGTTGCTGTTGGCAACCGAACGAGAGATCTGGCTGCGGCCCCAAGGCCATAAAGAGAAAGTTCCAGCCGAGGACAGCAAAGCCACAGACCCGTCTCCCCCATTCATCAGCTCTCCCTTCCCTGACATCTCTCACACACACAGTCCGCGGAGAACCAGACAGCCCGCGGAGGGACTGCACCAGGCACACTCATGGTAATTACAGGAAAGCAGCACTGCTCCTCTCCTCTGAAACCACCATCATAGGGGAGAAACCCAGGCAGAGAGCAGCAGGGGGTAGTACAAGGGGAGGACATGGTAATGCAGCCAAGGCTTCTCCAACCCCAGCATTGTGTTATGGCAGGTGTTAAGACTGGGTGACAGCTATATGTTACATTTAACATCCTGCTCTAAAAGTATGTTGGAGACCTACTGTGTGTGAATTTAAAAAAGGCGAAAACGTAAGTGTTTTTTTTTTGTACAAGAAAAATGTTTTTTTTTGGCACATTTTAAAACCATTTATGGCATTTTGGGGGTGGTTTCAGTAACCTGGTAAATGGCTATAATTTATTAAAAACAAATAAGAGGACACCCTCTGTTCTATAAATACAACAGCACCAGTAGGATCATGGAGTAGTCCTAACTTTGGGCTGCAACAGAAGCTCTTGTGCCAAGTCACACTAGGTTGGCACCCTCCAAGTCCCAGGCCTAACTACCACAGCAACACTGTGCGCTCGAGAAAAGACAGACGTCAGGTTACAGGATAAGTGAGAAAATGTGCAACCAATGATGGGCGGTGTCAGAAAATGGCTAAAAAGTAGTACACCTGCTCATATGATGACAGAATGCAAATAAGCCATGTCACGAGCAAGGCACCATGCGAGAGAGTATTAAAGCCAAAGCGATCAAAAGATAGATCCTACTTAAAAATCTGGCAAGCGGGTTGGTAATGTTTTTTTTTCTTTTCTTTTTAAATCAGTGCATTATGCAAATGCCTTGTCGGCAAAGGCAAATCTCTTTAGCAGCAGATGGTGACTGAGCACAAGCTACTGGCCACCTCAAATCAATTTGCATAGATAGTCGGCTCCAATTCACTCCCTACCATTTACCTCTGGCCCTAACCCTTTGATGTTAGTACATCTGTAAGGTGGAAACAATATGATGGAAGCTTCACCACTAGTCTGATTTAGTTATCCAGATTCGCAAACAGCTAAAAGGGGCTAGGGCCAAAGAGCTAATCGATAGATAGGAGCTGTGTCCTAAATGGTATCCCGACCAGGGCCCAATGTAGGGAATAGGGTGCCATTTGGGACACATACAGGAATGCTAATGGGGTGAGGAGTGTGTGCAACCCTTCCTGTTGGCCCACTCTACTTCCCTTGCACTTCAGAGACTGGCACTGGTTGTATCCACAGCTGCCCAAACCTAAAAGATTGACAATTAAAATGACAAAGATAACTGAACTTGTTGACACATTTGTGTGATAGGACTGTAACAACTGTACGGCTGGTCATTTTTATTCAAGCATTTTCATGTTTAAATATGCCCCTAAACTGAAGTGTGCATTGTACACTAGTCAGGAGAATCTGTAATAAAAAAAATATTTTTTATTATTCTTTTTTTAAATCAGGGGCTTTGTTCTATCAAAACCAGGAACTGGGTTTCTGTGAACAAGTTTAAAAAGGGCAATCTGATTTCTTGACTTTTGAATGAATGATTTATACCCATTGAATATTGAAATATTACTTTTGCCTCATGGAACCCCATCACAGCCCAAAATATAAGATTGATTGACTCCAATATATATTTTTTAAAGTTATAAAATGACACATCATGTATGGTCTGTCCTTGCAGCCATAGCTGTTTATGAATTTGAGAGTGGTTACATTTACATCCTTCAGCTTTTTACCAAAACAGTGACCACTTTTAATATTTGAACTACATATTTGTGCATAAAAATAAAATGTGCCAAGTGCTATGAGAAAACATGATAAAATAAGCCCATCTGCTAAAAGCGGAAATATGACCACATAATTATATAGAATTACGCGTTTTACCCAACATTCAGCAACATCCCTGACAAGAGGAGTGTGTTGCATTGATATCTAAAATGAACAGACATGGCTTCTCATTTGACATTCAGAAAATTGGCCTTTCATTTCCTAGGAGTCCAAGCCCATTTGTTATCTAATGTTTTAAAATGTCAGTGCACTGATTGGCACACTTAGTTGGTGTAGAGGAGCAGAGGAGTTTCCCCTGATGAGAGTGAAGATGACATAGCAAATTAACAGAAGTCAGACACTGGATTTCACAACAGTGTTCTATGTGGCTCTGGATAGTTCAAATCAGTCATTTGGACATGCGGTTCCACACGATTGCAGCTATATGCGAGGAGTTTTTCACCAATACATTTAGGAAAATGACTGAAACACAAATTTGGTTATCTTGCCACAAATTGAGAAACAAGTACACCAAAGGTCTCACATATGGATTTGAAAATGAAGTGCGACATTAAAGACGGTATGGTGCCACTTTTTCAGATGGTCTTCGTCCTGTAGAGCTCCTGAATGCCATCCACGAGATGCAGCTACAGAACATTTTTGGAGAGGTGTGCGTTGCACTGCGACTCTTCCGTACAATGCCTGGAACAGTTGCTGGAGGCGAACGTGCCTTTAGTAAGCTGGAACTTATAAAGAACTAACTAAGATCTACAATGTGCCAAGACAGGTTGAACAGCCTTGTCATCCTTTCAATTGGAAACCAGTTAGCTAGAAAATTAAACACTTTAAAGTCATTATAAATGAGTTTGCTCATGCAAAGGCTCGACGCTGGCGACGCCCCTGCTTACAGCTATTGCTTCAGTCCCATACAGCTCCAGCCCCCACCTTTGTCCCAGAGTTCATATCTTGCAACAGGCAGTGGACATCAAAATCCAGAGCAACCTCTTCAGAATCCAAATTGCTCAGGCATTGAGCAAATACTTACTGATCATTTCCACGGTGTAATTGTTCTGCCCACCTAGGTTTTCCTTCCCCTTATGCCAAACAATAGCACTGTAAATGGCGCGACGCAGATAAGACAAGTTGTATATTTTTATGACCCAAAGAAATGGTAACATTACATTTGTTTATGGACCATCATACGTTTCGTAGCTCAATCATGTTTGGGAGGCCACAACTGTGACAACCCAAAGTACACTCACAGGACAGGCAGGAAGATCCTGAATATAAACATAGCAAACTTCAATTTGAGATTGAGTTGGTTATCCCTTGAAAAGAAAAGACGCATTAAAGTAAAATAAATAACACCATCAAAACAGGTCTTATCAACGATGTCATCTACAATGTGTAGGAATGGCCATTTTCCCATTATCTGTTGCTTGATAAGTTTAAAAACACACTGGAGTTCAGGCCCCTTTGACATTACATAGAAAATTGGCCATATCTGATAGAACGTATCTCTTAGTGTTGATTTTACAAGGTGGCTTGCTTTCCTTGTTGAGCTGCAGTCCAAAAATGGAGTATAGACGGGCTAAACCAAGCAGAAATCATATCCATTGTCATAAAAATAAAATTAAAAAAAAAGGTCTAGTGTTGTGTGGTGCATTTGATTGCGAAAAGGTATTCGGCGTTACTGTGCCTGCCCTTTCCCCTCCTGCCGGTCTCCGACTGTGGGAATGACAGGAGACCTTTTTATTATTAGCAGTGTTCAAAGCACAACATCTGCCTGTCGACCCAGAGCAGAATAAAGACATCCGCTAGTGGACGAGGCCAGGAGGCAGTCCTCAGGGAGAGCAGAGTAGAGGACAATGAGTATGGGAGAAAGGCTCCGTTTGTGCTGTGTAGCCAACAACCACAGGAGTGAGAAAAAATATATATATTTAAATATGGGAACAGGCTCTGAAAACAGCAGGCTAAAAATCGCCAAAACAGCAAACTTGGCCTAGAGTGATCCACTAAATAACAACGCAGCCTAAATTATTTTTCTACACCAAAACAAGGCTACCATCAGAAAGCAGCTCGTCTTAAGAAAAATAAACTAGACACCATTCTTCCTCCACACCTCCCCTCTTTAGTGTGCATGCTGACTGTCTGCTAACCTTAAAAGATATCCTGAGGAAATGCCCTGCAGCTCCTGTGTAGTGAGCAACTACCCATTTCTTATCTGTGGAGCAGATCTTCCACACAGGGATCAATACATGGTGGGAGTTGGAGTCCATATCCTTCCCATATGACTCAGTGCAATAGTGGGAGCTTACACAACTACAGTGGATGGATTCACTGGATGGCCCCGGTGGTCCAAGAGTTCTAATCTGTATGGCATCCATTCCTAAAACCACAATATTTCCTGGAAAAGGTGACACTGCTTGCCTGTTAAAAAAAAAAGTCTGACAAGTTTGTGCAAGTGACAAAGTGGGATGGCCTCAGTCAAGCATAAGATCTGGTAAATGAGTCGACTTCAGATGCATTGCACGGACCCAAATTCATGTTCACGAGGAAATGCTGAGAGAAATTTCCCAGAATTCCCACACGAGCAACCAAATAACGTGTAAGCCACCCAGATAATAATGAAAAGTTGGAAACAAAAAGATGCAATGGTAATTGTGCTGCAACGGGGTCCAAGTTCTTGTTCAAGTTTCCAACTACTTGTCCAAGGTTACTGGGAGATATGCGATGGCTATGAAAGGATAAAAAGGGATGGGCAGCTGCCAAACGGGTCAGAGATATATCGCAATGGGAGTCTGCTCATAAAGGCTAACCACTGTGCTCGCTGCTCTTTACAAACAAGTGGGTGTGTGATAGAAATAAATCAATTCATCCCAAGAGTTGCTTACTGTTTGGGCGTATCATAAATACCTTTTCTTTGAAGAGAGAATATCTTGACATAAGACAGCCTGAGGGCTAAGGGAGTTGTGAAACACAATACATTTATGAACACAGATAAAAGACTTAAGAGAGAGCTAATGTTCTCGTTCACACGACCGTGGCATTGTCGGTACAGAGGCATAGTAAATTTAAAGTGATAGTGTGTCAGGTATATTCCCAACATCTGTTGCTCATCTCAACCAGAGTGTGTATGTGTGAGACAAATAAGCTGCAATTATAGTATCGGTCACACATACAATGCATTCCGAATGTATTCAGACCCTCTTGTCTTTATCCACATTTTATTACGTTACAGCCTTATTCTAAAATTGATTAAATAGTTGCAAAGAAAAAGTGATATCTCAGACTGGCCAATAAAAAGAAAAGGATGGGCAACAGAACACAGACACTGCACAGAGGAACTCTGCCTAGAAGGCCAGCATCCCGGAGTGGCCTCTTCACTGTTGACGTTGAGACTGGTGTTTTGTAGGTACTATTTAATGAAGCTGCCAGTTGAGGACTTGTGAGGCGTCTGTTTCTCAAACTAGACACTAATGTACTTGTCCTCTTGCTCAGTTGTGCACCAGGGCCTCCCACTCTTTCTATTCTGTTAGAGCCAGTTTGCGCTGTTCTGTGAAGGGAGTAGTACACAGCGTTGTATGAGATCTTCAGTTTCTTGGCAATTTCTCACATGGAATAACCTTCATTTCTCAGAACAAGAATAGACTGATGAGTTTCAGAAGAAAGGTTTTGTTTCTGGCCATTTTGAGCCTGTAATTGAACCCACAAATGCTGATGCTCCAGATACTCAATTAGTCTAAAGGCCAGTTTTATTGCTTCTTTAAATCAGCACAACCATTTTCAGCTGTGCTAAAATAATTGCAGAAGGTTTTCTAGGTATCAAAAGCGATCAATTAGCCTTTCAAAATTATAAAAACTTGGAATAGCTAACAACGTGCCATTGGAACACAGGAGTGATGTGTCATGACGTGGCCCTTTTTGGGTATTCTCTCACATACACACTTATCTCAGGTCGTAAATTCCTGGAGGAGACCCTCTCCCCCGGGCCATGCAGAAAGAGACAGAGAGAACAAAGGATTTTACATAGCGAACTCCTAAAGGGACGGGTATGACGAGTGTGTTTCATTTGGTGACCTCAGAGAGGACAGGAAACACACATGACTATCTCTCTGAATATGTACATTTCTCAATTATGGTGTTTGCATCTAATTCTTGTATAAAATAAATGAGTAAAAATGAAACAATTTGTGAAATGTAATATGTGAAACCTTTAATGTGAAATAATTGTATTCCCTTTAAAGTTTAACTAAGTCATTGGCCTGCCCTCGTGAGCACAGACATGATCTAGCGTCATGGAACAGCCCTTTTCTACTGGTACGAATAAAACCCCCTCCTTAAGAAATCCTCTTCAGATCGATGGACACCGAGGGGGCACAGGTTGAGTTTAGACCACAAAAACCTCAGTTTAAGCTAAGGTTGTAATGGTTGTTGAATTCCTAACCATACCACGTGGAGCATTGGCTACAAGGCTGGAAATGCTTAAAATCTGAGAATATCGATCCCGAAAGAATAAGAGCAAATCTTAGATACTAATTACTAGTCTGCAGCTAGAAATTATATCAACCTGGGATGCGAAGACCGACAAAACATCTATTCTATAAGAACATTTCTGAATGGTACTCTGAAGTATCCATTCTAACCACGAAAGACTTCAGGTAAGCAGCGAGAGAGACGCTCGGATGAACTTTCCAACAGAGGGGACTGACGATTCCAACAGAGGCCACGATGACACACTGGGCGTAAATATATATATATTGATTGCAATTATTCCCGAATGAGTGAGCGTTCAAGTGCAAAGGATTAGCATTTCAATTAACATAATTATCAACTGTGTAGTGACTGTCTTTTCCGCCCTTCTCAGTCCACACCCACTTCCCTTTGTCCGCCAAGCCGTCATATCGGCTTTGTCCACTAGGGAACCTCCCCTATCGTTTCCTTGTAACCATATCTACTGTGTTTGTTTATGCATTTCTGTGATTACTTAGTTAGTAAATAAATGATTAAGACAATTGATGTATGGATAATTCATAGTAAAGCCTGGGCTCGTGCAGATAAACAATTTACGACGTTTGGAATGAGACTAACGTGAGGTAAAGAATAATTAATTAAAAGACAATTAGGAAAATTATAACTTTATAATCTGAAGATCTTCCTTGGTGCCCCGACTTCCTAGTTAATTACATTTACATGATTAGTTTAATCATGTAACAATAATTACAGAGAATTGATTTGATAAAATAAGTCTTCAAATTGAATGATGCCATAGACACGACAGATGGTTGCTGATAATGGGCCTCTGCATGCCTATGTAGATATTCCATTAAATCAGTCGTTTCCAGCTGCAATAGTAATTTACAACATTAACAATGTCTATACTGTATTTCTGATCAATTTGATGTTATTTCAAAATTGACAAAAGTGATTTCCTTTCAAAAACAAGGACATTTCTAAGTGACCCCATACTTTTAAATGGTAGTGTAGGTACATGACGTAATGACGCCACGTAAAATTTTGCGCTACACGTGCAACACAGCATTCCTAACCTAGCCCACAATGTCTGCTGTGTGGATCGAGCAGTCAACAAGTCGAGAAGTCAATCCAAAGAGTAAGAAGATTTCAGCGAGAACTCAAAAGGCAAAATCCATTAACACCAAGATAATGGTATTCATTGCCCTTGACAATCAACCGTTCTCTGTTGTGGGCGATGTTGGCTTTCGCCGATTGTACCGGTGCTCGACCACACTACCAAGTGCACTATTTTTCAGATGTTGCCCTACCGGAGTTGCACAGTAATAGGGTCACGACTGACATTTGGACCAGCGATATCAGCCCCATGAGCATGCCAAGTCTGATAGCACACTGGGTCGTCAAGGATTTCATACTGAGGAAAGTCGCATGCTCATGAATATGCTGGTTATCATACCGCTGCTGCCATTTCAATGGCACTTGAGAACATGTTTGAAACATGAACACACTAGCTAGCTCCAGTCGAACAACTGACTCGAGAAATAAGCTCATCAACTGCGCCTGCAGCATACGTGATGCCCTCTGTCATGGCATTGAAACGCCTGCTCAACAAAACTGCCAACACAGGCTGTGAACAAGCGAGTCGGTGGCATTCTCTCTTTACTGTGTTGCCACCATGCTCGATGCTATGTTCAAGGACCGGTACTTCAATGAAGACAAGAAACAGGGTTTACGTGAAATGTTACATACACGGCTGAACAATATGGAAACGGACACAGTGACAGCACCGAGGAAGAAAGGCCACGGACAGAGAGCTGAAACTTCACTGCTTGACATGTATGATGAAATCCTGGATGAGAATGAAACGACTGAACAAATGAACAGCAAGTAAGTGAAAGAAATAGGTTTTGATTATGTTTTACTGGTAATGGGGACATACGTAACTCCAACAAAATAACGTTTTGGTCAGTGTGTGTATGTGTAACCTTTATTTAACTAGACAAGTCAGTTAAGAACAAATTCTTATTTATAACGACGGCCTACCCTGGCCAGACCCGGACGACGCTGGGCCAATTGTGCGCCGCCCTATGGGACTCCCAATCACGGCTGGATGTGATACAGCCTGGATTCTAACCAGGGTATACTTATATATATATATATATATATATATGAGTACATACCCCACCAGACAAGCCACTATGGTTTCGTTACGGTACCCAAACCAAAAATGGAGATTTAATGCGTTGCTCAGTTATGTATAGAGCCATGTCATCGTGGAATGCTCTGCCACAAGAGGTTACTCAGTTATGTATAGAGCCATGTCATCGTGGAATGCTCTGCCACAAGAGGTTACTCAGTTATGTATAGAGCCATGTCATCGTGGAATGCTCTGCCACAAGAGGTTACTCATGTATAGAGCCATGTCATCGTGGAATGCTCTGCCACAAGAGGTTACTCAGTTATGTATAGAGCCATGTCATCGTGGAATGCTCTGCCACAAGAGGTTACTCAGGCAAAAAGCTAAGTTTAGCTTAAAAAAATAAATATTGTATCCTCTTTCTAAAGATCCAATTTAACTGTACTGTAAATAATATTATGTTCCCTTGTGTAAATAGTATGTTTGTTGTCTCCTGGTGTTTTCCCTATATACACTGAGGATACAAAAAATTAACAATACCTGCTCTTTCCATGATAGACTGACCAGGTGAATCCAGGTGAAAGATATGATCCCTTATAGATGTCACCGTTAAATCCACTTCAATCAGTGTAGGTGAAGGGGAGAAGACAGGTTAAAGAAGGATTTTTAAGTCTTGAGACATGGATTGCGTATATGTGTGCCATTCAGAGGGTGAATGGGCAAGATATTTAAGTGCCTTTGAACAGGGTATGATAGTAGGTTCCAGGTGCACCGGTTTGTGTCAAGAACTGCAACAATGCTGGGTATTTCCACATTCAGTTTCCCCATGTCAAGAGTGGTCCACCACCCAAAGGACATTCAGCCAACTTGCCACAACTGTGAGAAGCATTAGAGTCAACATGGGCCAGCATGCCTGTGGAACGTTTTCAACACCTTGTAGAGTCCATGCCCCGACAAATTAAAGCTGTTTTGAGGGGAAAGGGTATACTCAGTGTTTAGGGAATAAGGTGCCATTTGGGACACAGCCAAGCTAGTTTTGTGGTTCACATTCAAACTGTTGGGAAAGACCACAAACATTCTCTCACTGATGAGTGTGTGCGGGCCTGGCCTGCATCATCGTGACCATTCCCAGATATTTCTTCCCCTCAAAAATGTTAGACATTCCCAGTTGATTGTCTTCAAAAAGGAAGGACTGAAACTATTTTATTCCACCCGTGTCGTGGGCTGGAGGTTGTGCCCTGAAGTGAAACTCTGGGGAGGTTTTGCTTTTCATTCAAGGTAACATAACACTTGTTTTTACATTAGGTCGTCTTAGACTAGAGACTTAAAAATACAAGAATTATTATATGATGCCCTACTTCAGGGATCATCAACTAGATTGGCCCGCGTCTCAATCTTTTTTTCGAGAGGATGGTCAGTGGGCCGGAACATAATTACAAATCATTTGTCAACTGCAAATTGACCGCAAGAATCCCAAACTGATATAATATTTAACTAAATCAATATTTCAAACCTTGCTTACATTTGCACATGATTACATACTGTTTCTCTCTATTATGCATGGGAATACTTTGGAACAGATTTACAAAATTAAAATAACTTAGTGCTGATTTGCTGGTGTTTTTACAGTCCAAATACACACACACAATCATTATATATCTATTTTTTTTAAACACCGGAGGTCCAAATTCAGTTGGGGTACCCTGCCCTACTTGTTATCAGGTTTGCAAAAGCACTGTTATGATGGCTCTAGTTCTGCTATCGTAACTGCTACGCCTGGGTAATTCTGAATGTGCCACAACATTGGAGTTCAATGTAAAGCAGTGGTATTTTGATTTTAGTGTAGAGACTTTGGCAATTGCATCTCCCTTTTTAGTAAAATGTAATTTTTGGGAATCAGGGGCTACATTTTGGGGTCAAGTGCTTGCTTGAACATGGTAAATTAATGTACACATTCCAGCTGTTTTCATGCAAATGGGGAATAAGAATAATCCATTCCTACAGATTGAGGTGTGGTTTGTTAGGTAGCCATATCATTTCACCACACGTCCATGTTTGTGTAAAATTTTCAGTTCATCCCCCCTCTTCTTATCACAGAATGACTCATTCCGATTCTCATAGTTGTACTGATCCCATAGATTACAGTACTCCTGTTCCCACAACCCATGCCAACTCATGGGGATTTTGGCATGAGGCTATGACTGATAATAACAGCATCTACACACCTAGCTGGCTGGTCCCGTGAACAAAATCATTACAGCAACAAATCCATTGATATATATATCTACTCTGTCCATTTACTGCTACCCATTGTTTGATATCCCCTGTTT
This sequence comes from Salmo salar, assembly GCF_965601325.2. Lineage (NCBI taxonomy): Eukaryota > Metazoa > Chordata > Actinopteri > Salmoniformes > Salmonidae > Salmo > Salmo salar. Next base: position 46,135,924 of record NC_138310.1, on the reverse strand, counting down.
AAGAGCTTTCCTTTCCATATGCGGATCTGAGCAGTAAATGGCCGCTTGAAGTCAAAGTTGATCCAACTTCCCATAAATACTTGAGATAGAGAGTTAAATGAGAACCACATGTAAACGGAATGGAGAGGCAGGCCTCCAAGTGGAACTGATCAAACAGAGAGGAAACCAAGAGGAAAGAGTGCCTGTAGCTAATTTGGCTAAACAGGCTTCACAGCCATGGTGTGATGTGCTCAGAGATGTGTCATCACCGATTTGGCAACGTGCCGGCCTCTTTTAATCACAAAATTTCCCATTTGATTTGTGAACCATACCACAGATCAAAAAAGGTAAGACATGCCCACTTAATCCTAGAAAATCTCCCCCTTCACTTCTTGCCAGGCTGTCAGTTTCTGTGCGACTGCAACAATCACAGACGCATGCCTTTGGTCTGTGTCTGAGAGTAGTGCACAGTGACCAGAGGCACCCGGGCAACAGGCTGCATGTTTGCTGGTTCACATGTCACACTGAAGCAGTGAGTAGATCAGTGTTTCTCAACCTCTGGCCCATGGACCAGCACCGGTCCTGGAGATATTGCTGACAGGTCCCTTACGGTTAGCCGACACTGGTTTAGGCTTAGTCGGTTATTTTGTGCTAGTTTTAAATGTAGCCATTGTTTAATGTAACTGGTCCTGCAAGAAAGAAGGACCATAGCTTTCCGGTCCCTGGCACAACAACGTTTGTGAACCACTGGAGTAGATGGGTGTCCTTGCTCTCCGACTAGGCCCTTCTGTGTTGATAGGACTGAGCAGGCTCAGAGTAAAGACATGAGTTGTATTGCAAAAGAGTAAGAAAAACATTCCTAAACCGATCCTTACAAGCGAGAGCTTAATTCAATATTCAGTTTGTTGTGCCACCTCAGATTATCCACTCATGCATGTTGAGGAATTTACCAGTATGAGGAGAGGAGGGCCCATGGCCAGGGAGTCAACTCATCAGCACTGAAATGACACAGGCTACACTAACACGATTAGGCTATGGTGTACTGTTTTCTAAGTTAGTTACATGGAGGTATATTAGTCTACATTCAACATCTGCATTACCTCTGATCAGGCTGGCAACATAGGTGGTCATTGGGCAATAACCCAACAAAACAGTGAAGGTGTGGGGCAAAACAAATTTGCAGCCACTCACCTGTTTGAAGTCAGCAACAAATGTTATGAGAGTTCCATCTTCCTGTTTGAACTCAAGTGTGATGGAGTCTTTTTCACTGTCTGCTTCTAGAACTTCCTCTGTGATTTGTCCATCAGCTAAACGAACACGAACTTTCAGCTCTGAACAAAGTCCGAACGTTGTTAAAAATATTAGTGCCCAGAGAAATGCATTTATCCGAGCTGAAACCGGTGGAACACAACTCCCAAACATTCCAGAAGACGCAGAACTGAACTTGACAGAGGAAAAATACTAAAGTCCAGGTGAAATCCAACCGTCTCTATTCAATATCAACAGATAATTATTTAGTTGCATTTCAGTTTCAACAGGTAGCCCCTTTGCGATCTATTCTTTGTGAGAAAAAAAAAATATATGAAATCCAAGCAGTTGTTCGTCTTCCATGCTTTACGCTATAATTCATGCTGTGATTGATTTGATTTTGTACAAACATTAACGCGACTCGGGTGAATTGTCAAACGCATACAGTAGGTAAACCAACCTCGATCAAGACTTCAATCTCTGCTTTTCATTTCACAGATACTTTTTAACAACTAAAAAAAACGTTGCCCCGCACGACTTCAATGCATATCAGAATCATGCGCGATGTACTATCCCACACTCTCTCTTGATCGTAACACAGCACGTTGCTTCTCTGTTTTTATCCTCATATTTTTTCTTTTATTCTCATTCAGTCCGGTCACTTCATTCAGTATCCAAACTACAGCAGACTATCCTACTTGCATGGCCTCAAAAACTTTCAGCGACGGCGCTGTGAATTCAATGAGCGTTGCAAACTCTTAAAGGCACAGCACCCTCGAAAGGTAGCACAAGGATATGTGATGATTTGGTTGTGATCCAACAAGAAAATCCAAGCTTGCACAATAATTATAGCATATGGTATGGTATAGGCCACAAGAGAAGGTAAACTGAATAATTATAACACCGTTTTTGTTATTATGAAGCGTTGTTGCCACTACTGCACAAGATTATAAACCTACTGCAGTTGTTATAATCGTTTGTGTGAAAATGATTGTGTACATTTGATTATGGATTTTAATTCACCTAATCAAAATAGTCCGTATTCTTTTCTGAATTTATATATGGCGTTATATAAAATTTGTGGCTAAAAACATCTAATGATTTCAAAACATACAGCGGCATTGTTTTTATTTGCGCTTAAAAGCTATCTTTTTTATTTTATTCATTTAACTAGGCAAGTCAGTTAAGAACATTTTTTTATTTAAAATGATGGCCTACCAGGGAACAGTGGGTTAACTGCCTTGTTCAGGAGCAGAATGACAGATTTTTACCTAGTCAGCTCAGGGATTCAATCCAAAACCTTTCGGTTACTGGCCCAAAGCTCTAAACACTAGGCTACCTGCCGCCCCAAAGTCATCCACTATCTAACCCAATGTCATCCATTATTTATGAGGCCATTGAATTATAGCTTGTGAACTTCAGATAATTACTAGTTGTGTCAAGCTACATGGGGTATTCACTGATTTCCTTGTTGGAAAAAGTCACTCCTCTTTCCTACTCACTCGTGTTATTATACTTTTATGATGTCCTTAAGGGGGAACTTTGACAATACAGAGGTGTGTAAAAGGAAGTGCCACACACAGAGAGCAACATCTGGAGACCGGTGGCTCAATCAAAGTGCCACATTTAATGGTAGATTACCTCTGAAGGCAGTGATGTTCCACAGCTAGACCTCATCATCAGATCTCTTATCTCCAGGTGATGCACTGCCTGCTGGGTGGCCTCCAGGTTGGTGACCCTGTGGAGGAGCACTTACGCACTGCTGCAACCAAGTGAGGGTGCGCTCCACTGAAGGGGAAAACAAATAACCAGGGCTCTAAACCTGAACAAACAGTGTCAGCTGGTTAGGCACATTGATGAATTGGTGAATTGGAGGAGCCAAGAAGGTCAAGCAAACAGATCCTTTGTGGTGTGTGTAAACCTCAAGCAGTTATGGGCTTAGCGCAGAGCCTTGTTGAACATGCTGATTTGTCATCAAATTGATTATTATCTGATCTCTGTATGTGTTTAGCATGGGATAATTTGTTTTGGCGACTATGGTTAAAGGTGCACTATGCAGAAATCGCTCTGCCATTTCCTGGTTGCAAAAATTCTAATAGTTTGCCTAATTTTAGTATGTGACAAAACAAGCATAGAGAATTATTGTACCATCTAAACCGCTGTGAAATGTCTTTTCACAGCTGTTTGAACCTGGTGTATAAAACTGAAAGTAAAAGATGCAAAAATTAAACTTAAGAACAGGAAGCATAGAAATTAGCGCCCATAGAACAGATCTACTGCTTCTTAGACTTGCTTTCAATGATAATGACAGATCTATAACTCATGTTTCTATGTGAATTTGGTAGGGTCACCCAAAAAGTTACATATTGAGGCTTTAATGTTCTTACTTGCTTGAGTGCGTAACACCTGTCACATCAGACAAAGGTTTTGTAACAAGTTCTTGACCTAAGTGTCGATAATACCAAGGTTTTGTAACAAGCTCTTGACCTAAGTGTCGATAATACCAGTATAGCCCATTATGAATCAATGATACAAATATAAAGGTTTACAACTGTGTAAGTCACAGAGTAAACAAAGGTCATGCCAGAATTATAACCTCTCACTTCCCCTGAAAGAAGCTTGAGAGATACAATTTTATACTGTTTTTTCAGCATCAGACTTTGTTCGTTTGCTTGCCTTGCCTTATATGGCACGTTGTTCCCATTTACTTAATAATTTCCGTATTGTATATCCAAACATCTCAGTCCAAAGTGCACGACTGTTTGACTTGCCAGTGCACAGTACACAGGTTAGTCACGGCAGTGTACAAAAGGTGTTCATGATTAACTAAGCATTTAGTGATCCGGCTATCAAAAGAGCACAAAGGCCTGTCTGTGTATGGATGATCGTTCGCCTTGCCTTTTGTATAATTTCCTCTCTACATCAAAGGACCTCTTTGACCAATAAAAACATATACAGACCCATAAAAGTGTTGAATTATTAGTCTGTGGTCAGACAAAGAGTGGATGTCAGGGACCAACTGTGACGGGAACACACTCGGGTCATTCAACCTCCCTCATCTGCATGACTGGGGAGAACCAAAACAACAGCCTTTCAAATATTGGGTTGCGAAATCACTAGCCATTATGTCTCAGTTGATTTAACCATCCTACGTAATAGGTAATGACACTGAGTGAAGCTCCGTGATCATCATGTTTAATCTGCATGTTGTTCTTACAACTAAGAGCTACAGTTTGTTTATAATTCATTTGACAAATTGTGCCACAAGCTGTCTCTCTTGTGGTACAATGCACCGTTTTCACAAGCAATGTCTCATTCCAACATTGCTTCTGACATTGTTGAGAGGAGGGTTGTGTAGAATTGGTTGGTCAAGAGACATAGATGGAGGAAATGTGTTTGCATTCCTGAGGTAGGACCTGCATCATTGACATTATGGTTGCCTACTTGGCCTGTGAACTCATCAATGTTTGGCATTTCGTCATTGTCACAGTACAGCTACAGAGGTTTCCTATCCTGGACATCACACTTTAAACGTACCAGTTCTGAGAAGAAATGATCACACTCAACTCTCTGCTCTGCTCTACTATATACGTACATGCATATTGCATCTCTCAGTCTAAACAGTGCCTACAGGTGTTTTGTGGTATCTGGGAGTTCAAAATTATGAACAAGCGGTAACTAGTACCAAGACTGTTTGTGTTCTATTGTACCCCACATTATCTGCCCTACACACACACACACACACACATGCACGAACATACAAACGCATTCACTCCATGCACGCAAGCACACACACTCTGACATACACATTCACACAAACATGTGCGTGCACACACACAGAGTCACATAAGGATCTCATCTTTATGCAATGAGGGCTTGTGGAGACTCAGCTCTTTATCAAGGTGCCACATAAACATGACTCAAGGTTGAAATGTTTTACTTTAAATGGTCACTGCCATTCCACAGCAATATGGGAACTCGTTGCTGTCCCTTCTACAAGAGAATTCTACACGACATGTACAATTGTGATAGAAAACGTACTTACAGCCCTACTCAATTGTAATAGAAAATATGCATCCCAGGGTATACTTACAGCCCTACTAATTTTTCAACTATTAATAATACCTCTTTATGAACAATTTTTTAAGTATTGTATTACTCAAAATTACCACGTTTGAATTGTTTTGTAGCATTTCTTCTTGTTTAATTAAGGACAAGTAATATGCCTATATGTCAGGTATTTGGGTTTAGCTAAAACCAGGGTGATAATGCTGCATTCCTCTGAAAAGTATGAATGAGAAAGCCTACTTACTGGGGATTTATACTGCAAAGTTTTGTTGGTCCAAATGGTAAGCTTTAGGTTTGACCCACTCTGTTCTACTCTGCTGAATACCAACCATTTTAAACACTGATAACGATCAAATGTAGACACTGTTGGGTTTAAAAGCAGGATATCATATAACAATTGAGTCAATTAGTTATTACATTGTTTTTCAAGCAGTTATTAAGCCTATAAATAACAATCTCTGGAACACTGGACAATGATCGTGATCCATGCACTCATCTGGTGAGTATATTTCAACCTCTTTTTAGAGATTGGCATTCTTGCAGAGGAGTAAAGCATATATAGAGCAGGCTGACATGGCAAGAGTCAATGAGCAAGTATTTACATTGGGGATTGAGAGCATCACATGGGGCCCAGATTGTTCTCCAAGCCCTCTTTAACCGATTCCTCTGTTAAAAGCTAATGATAACCTTGAAAGAAAAAGTGTGCGTATACATTTGTGCAGTTGAACTTATAATATATAGCCAACAACTTATAGCCAACATTCTCCCACTCTCTAGAAAACACTGGGAGACCATGATCACGTAACACAGGATGCAACCTTCCTACAGCATGATACCCTTTAACCCTTTTCCAAAATGTCTCCCAAAACAATTGGCCAGGAACTGTTTACCTCCGGCCCCATGAGTCAGTCCGTCGTCTTCCGCTCCAGCATGAGGGAGCAGGAGGAGAAGGAGAGCCTGTGGTGGTTGAGAGAGCTTGATCTCTATCCCAGACAGATGTGAGAGGAGTGGGAGGCTGAGGCTGACTGACTGTCTAATTTATATAAGGACTGTAGGGGCTCAGATTAAGTTGCTTTCCAGTCTCCCAGGTCCCTGGCTCGGATACTTGGAGTCTGCCGTGGCACTGTGGGCTGTGGGGGGATATCCTCTTACACATGTCTCTGATGGTAGAGCTGTACACTTAGCTACAGTAGCTCACCTCCAGGAGCACAGGCTCGCATGGTGGAGAGGAGATCAGCAACAAGGCAAAAGCAGCATTAGAAAAACTGTATATGGAAAAGAGTGGAGAAGTGAGTGTAGTCTGCAGCAAACAGTGATAATTGGAATACAGTTTGACTTGTATATCATGGAGAAAACCAATGGCTAGATGGTCATTTCAGCTCTGATGATGAAGTGACGTCTCCTGAACTCACTAAGATGTATTCAGGGCAAAGAAGGTGATTGGTAGAATGGTAAATGAAAGCTAAATGGCAACATTGTAAAAGTCCTTTATTTAGCAAGAGCACATACTCCAACAATATTTGTATTTTATTTAACTAGGCAAGTCAGTTAAGAACAAATTCTTATTTACAATGACGGCCTACCCCGGCCAAACCCAAACGACTCTGGGCCAATTGTGCACCACCCTATGGGACTCCCAATCACGGCCAGTTGTGATACAGCCTGGAATCAAACCAAGGTCTGTAGTGACGCCTCTAGCACTGAGCTGCAGTGCCTCAGACCGCTGCGCCACTCGGGAGCCTTAAATGTTAGCATTAAACTCTAAAAGTCCCCTTGGAAATGAACGAACAAGAAAAGGAATAGACTTCCAGTTTCAAATGTCACATTTTTGACTTAAGTGATGACAGTAGATAACGACACAGACAAGGACATTCGTTGACTGTTATGAAGGTAATAAGGTCACTCAGAAAGTGGAACCATACTAGCCTTGATGTCTACTCCATTAACTCTGCTCCATTAACTTTGCCAAATGTTGACTAAATGCATGGAAATTCCATTGTCAAGAGGTTGTTTACAGATAAATCAAATGGTTCAACTCTTGTGATACTCAATTGCCACATTTTTCCTCCCCCGCCTGCCCGTTGTTTACCCAACAGCCTAGACAAGTGGCGTCCAGATGGGATCCTTCCAGCAGCAGCTCGTCCAGGGAGAACAGCTCAAAGCAAAGACAGAACGAAGAAGAGAAAAGAGTGAGAGAGAGAGAGAGAGAGAGTATTACTCTCATTCCAAGGGATACGCACGCACGCACACACACAGCTCCACGGAAGGAATCCTAAACACAATTCCATGGAAATTCCCAGAGTCGAAGGGAGAGAAGAGAGAAAAAAAAGTCTTTAGAATTATAAAAATAAACAAACATGTTTGGACTCATTGTGGGAGCATTAAACCCCATGGAAGCCCTTTTCTGCCAGACCCCAATGCATGAGGAAAGACTATCCCACTTTAAACATGGCCGGTGAAGGTATCATTTATCTTTCCCCACTATGCGAGGTCAAAGCTGTCATGATGTAATACCTGCTAGGACTCCTCTTATGGCCTATCTTTAGACTGCTGCCGTACGTAAGAAGACTTTGTCTTTAGTTTCTTCCATCGACAACTTCCTAATTACAGAAGAGGGAGAGCCTGTCATATACTTGTGTGTACACATCAGATGGGCCTTGATCCATCAGTCTGCAAAATTATTATATCTACCGGCACCCAAAGATATAAGAGCTCACTGTGAGGGTTGAACGAATAGCCAACAAGAGGTTTGCACGTGAGGTCGGCCGGACTTCCTCTGGTCATTTTCTAACCAGAGGAAAATATCTGCAATACAGCGGTGCGGAGCTGCATGCAGGACTGGTCTGCAAAGAATCTCCTGCAAACCCTCAGGTGCTATTGATTAAATTAGGGTGCTGTGGAACTGAAGCGCATTATCCCGGCCCATCTGTTGTGGATGTTAGGATAAGCATTGTTTAATCAAACTCATGGAATGGTTACCACAAATGACATTAAGACTCAAAAGGTCAAAGGAACAATTATGTACTGGGGGAGGTTGATCTGGAAGATGTTGCGGCTGTGTTGGGGTCATTCTGAGGGGACCGTTTGACCCACTTTTCTTTACTCGACTGTTTCTTCTCATTTAGGATAGTTGTATACATTTATTTTTTGTGTTGTTGGTTTTTCCGAATTTCATCGGAGACACCAGCTATATAAAAAGATATGCAATGAATAAAAGGATAAGAAGATTGTGTACTGAAATAAACTTCTCCAACTGCTATCCTATAGTCTTCTCCATTGCACTGTAAATCCCAAAATAGCTTTTGTGAGTGAAAGTCCCCATAAGTATGAGAGAGGTCATGAGTGGCCGGTGACAGGAATGACAGAGTGCAAGGCGAGTATTCTGCAATAAGTGTGCTTTCATGACCTGAGAGAGAGAGAGAGAGAGAGAGAGAGAGAGAGAGAGAGAGAGAGAGAGAGGAGAGAGAGAGAGAGAGAGAGAGAGAGAGAGAGAGAGAGAGAGAGGGGCAGAAACAGACAGACTGAGTGCGAGAGAGAGAGAGAGAGAGAGAGAGAGAGAGAGAGAGAAACAGAGAGAGAGAAACAGAGAGAGAGAAACAGAGAGCGAGAAAGAGAGAGATAGGTGTATATTAGTGTCAGGACAGCCCAGAGAGAGTGCATGGTTACCTGCTGTTAAGCCCGGGCTGACAACAGGCCTGCTATTCATTCTGATAAGAGCACAGTGTAATTGCCGTGTGGGCCAGCGGTCGCTGTGCCGCTACTGATGTTTTGCCAACACACAATCAAGATGCCTGCAGGAGATTATCGCGGCATAAACCATTCCGTCTGGCCGTTTCCTTTAGCAACCTGATTTTCGCTCTGAGCAGGATTAAGCTGAATCTGTTCGTTTTTGGAGTCTTCTGGTATTCTAATTTGGATTAAATAACCACTCATTTAACAGTCTACAGCAGCAGACGTTGTAAAATGGCTGTTTTTAGACTGTTGCAAAAGAGGGCAAGCACTGACGTATGCTTTTGAATGTAGATACTGCAAGTCTTGCTATTGTTCGTTGTAGGCCTAATAGAGTTTAATAGCAGGCTGATCTAATACAAGCACATAATATGTGGATGAATAAAGATAAAAAATAAAGATGTTATTTGACAAATGCAAGGGAGTTACTCTTCATGGTCATCCACCATGTATACATTACGCCACTAATAGACTGTTGTGTCATGTGAACTGGCCATTTCCCTCACGTTTTTCAGTGGTGGTGCAAATGAAGATATGATGGGGTATTTCAGAAGCATCCGCTACATGACATATATGTCAGCTCTCGAAAAAGAAACCTTTTCCATGTTGTTGTTTCAATGCCCTAGGTGTCTGTTTCAAATCGATCAACTGGTTCCAATATCCCTTCCTAAAATGAATGAGTACCGTGTGAACGTTCCTGCAACGCTTTAAAGTTAAGTTGCATAAGACCCTTCACCGAGTCTAAAAATAGAGGTTGGAGAAGAGGAACATTCAATTACAGTACTACTGTAACTGACATTTAGTTCCAGCTCTTCACCTACTAACTAAAGAAAGACGTTTGAGAAGAGGAACAGAAAAAGAGAAGCTCCAAGATAAGACCATTCTCTGAAAACATCTATTTCCCAAAACAGAAAAGACCCCCTTCTTGAAAATCAGGGTTGTTTGACCTGCATCTGGGATGTTATGCAATCACATGTTGTGGATACAGCACTGGTAAATGCTGGTATGCAGGACATGTATACTTTAAGATGGGTTAGCCTCCATAGCCTCCATAGCCACCAGAGCTCTTTTGGAAACTAGACCTCTCCATATTTTCATAAAAGAATGTTGCCTTTGAGAGATTGCCTTATTTATGAAAAACTGAGATTTTCTAGTCAAGGGATAACTCACACACGAAATAAACTGCTCTCATATGTTATAAGAAGCTGTGATAAATTAAATGTTGAATGAGAATATGAGAATGGACCTGGTTTAATAAAAACGCTATATGCTCTCTGTTTAGCAGAATCCTATGCTGCGTCTTGACATCCTGTAAAGTTAACGACTTGGGGCTGATACAGGTGTCCTTGTGAGGTTTTCCAATCTTGTCAAACATGTAGAAAGTGTAACAGTTCAATGAGTTGCGATGCTGCCATAAATAGCCTAGAGAATGGCTCTCACAGGAAGAGGGACGTGCTACTTTTATCTGTATTTGTCTTGTCTCTACCTCCCTAGCTCCTACCCAGAGATCAGTTGGAATCTGACATTCTCGTGCATGTGGGAGTCAAGAACAGAACACCTGTGAGTTTAAAAGCTGTTCTCATAAAAGCGCACCTTTGTCTCTCGTCTGAGCACTTGAAATGGCCTGTGTCTGGACTGGTCAGCACTGAGTCGTCGTCTCTTTCTGCATGGTCAGCAATGAAAAGAACGAGAGTGACTCACAAAACCGTATAACCATTATGCCTGGTCTGAAGATGACAAACAACCACTTTGTAGCTTAAATGCAGAGAATCTTAAACGCGATCTCCACTGACCGTTCTCCGAGAAAGTAGTTGGTATGTACAAGGCATGTAAGGTTGAAATGTTGCTGCTCTGTGAATTTGAAGAATTTGGGTATGAAGGCTATAGGTTCATGGGTCATCATAGGGCCTGCAGCTGCAGCAGAAATTCCCCTGGAAGAAGGCCTGCTGATGGAGGGATTTAAAGCAATAGCGCAGTCATCCAGCCCACACACTGACCTTTTACCCTAGTCATTTACAGAAAAACAGCCACGGAAAAGTCTCTGTGCCTAGAGAACGCTCTGTGCAGAAAGAAAGAAAGAAAGAAAGAAAGAAAGAAAGAAAGAAAGAAAGAAAGAAAGAAAGAAAGAAAGAAAGAAAGAAAGAAAGAAAGAAAGAAAGAAAGAAAGAAAGAAAGCATAGGGAGGAGAGATACATGTACTGGGCAGTCCAAAATGGCTCTGCAACTTCAAATCATTTGTGTTGCTCCTTTAAGCTAAAGAAATTACCAGCTGCTACACATTGCCAGCTGCTACCTATCATTGTTATCTCTAAATGCACATGAATGTACATACTTCTCTTTTCCACAATACATGATTCTTTTGGATGAAAAGAGGACTCCAGGCTACACTTGAGCTTCTTAAACTTGATATACAGTATGTATAAATTATAATCGAGTTATATTGAAATAGCTTCCCTTTTTTCGGGCCGGGCAAATTGATTTTGAAATACAAATCAGTTGAATGTGGCCGGCCCATCCCTGACCTATCCCTGATGCATAAGTCAAAGTAACCCATTTTTTAAAAAGAAAAACTATCTGGCAGTCTCACTTGATGTGTTTAGTTCCTCTATGAGTTTCAACCATTGTGGTGAGTGCAGATTTAATCTCTTATGATTAACATTCCAGAGAACATATCTCCAACACACTTTCACTGACAAATGCAGTTTAAAGAACAAAGTTTATTTGATAAATCATGATACGGGCCTGTACAGAGCTTCTAGTGAGGTCAGATTACCACAGGTCCCTTTTTACTGAGAAGCATTGTGTCTCTTCCTGGTTCACTGTTATTAGGGAAGCTATTTCACACCTCCTAAAACACATCTACTTCTTGGAGTTTACAATTCTCTGACAACTGTTTGACTGAAGAGTTTCTGGAAACAAGTCTCGAATGACGTTGAATAAATGTGTTATGAAGATTGTTATGAATGATACTGCAACACTCATGAAGGTGATGACTGGTTTTATAAAGGTGAATGCCTGTGTTACCAAGTTACTTTGTCAATTTCTTTTGTCCTGTATTCGCCTTATTTAGTCTTGCCCACTTGACCCAGTTCCCTTTCGAACGCGATTGTGTTTGTGTTTCCGTTTCACAACTTCTGTCAACGCTAGCGAATTACCTCCGAGCGGTGGCTAGCTAATAATAAAAAATGCGCAACATTAACACATCTTAACAAATAAATAAAAACAAAACATGGCTCACATTTGAGAACACACACACATGGCCATTCGTAGGTCGGATGGTATCACCGTACCCCATCCGTCCATGATTAATAATTGGGTGGATGACATGATAAAGTTACATATGGGAACATTTTTTATTACTTCATTCTCTCCTTGGGAGTGGATGGTTCCACTATGAAAAATTACAAGAGTACAGAGGCCGGTCAGTACCTCCACTGTGGTAACGTGGGCCGGGTTCTTCTTCACCAGGAGGAGGGAAAAGGATTGGTATTTTTTTAAGGCCGATGTTCAGCCCAGCCAATCAAGCAGCTCTTACCACTCTGCATGGGTACTTGTATCCAACAACGGATCAGTGGAGACGGCTGGATGCACTTGCATCGCTGGCCTTGGAAAGTCATGCAGCCTCAATTTTGTGGAAGGTAGGCTAATAAGCAAAGGCGCTAGCATTTCTATGTCTAACATTACTTAATTTAAGCGATTACACCGTACAAGCAGCCTACATGTGTTGTGGTGACAGATACTATAATCCATAGGCTAACGTTATGATAGTTCTCAGATGATATCTATGATCAATCTCCGCATTACTTGGTCTTGTAATTTATGTGTATAGCCTTTTTCTTTGTTCCTTTTATAGATGAAAGTGCGCAATACTGCCTTATCTAGACACAGAATGATAAAATAGGCTTAACATAGCAGTTTTGTTGGATGAAAGCTGAATTGAGAGTGTCATGATGTATTGGTTATGTTAACATGTATTTGTGGATCAACACAACTGCTATATTCATGTGGGTAATCTGTAAATATCCTGTCAAATCTCATGTCGGTGAAGCAAGGTAGGATTACTGAGTCTAGGTGAGTAAGGTATAACATTTATTTAAACATGTCAGCATCACATGTATTTCTTTAGTGTTATAGTTTTTCTGGGTGAATAAGTTGGTAAAATATCCTTGTGGTTGGGGGTAATGCCTAAAGTATGGTAAGTTTAAGTCATCTCATTGGGAACAATAGCAAGGTAAATTTATGATAAAACTTGCATGTGTTTTGATTAAGTTGATCACATAGTCCTCAGTCACACAGCTGTTAATAAGGGGATTTTCTCAGAATGTCTTTTTTTGTAACAAACATTCTATCACAGGTGTGCAGTGTCCAGTAGGCTAACTGGCATAGCCTGCACAGATAAGCAGAGACAATGCTATGCAGGGACTCGGAGGAACCTTGAGCCAATGTGATTAAACAGCATTGACTTCACACACCATAAGGCCAGTGACCAATATGCAGAAAAGCGTCCTGAATGTCCACCCCTGCCTCCTACTCCTGCATGTGAATCTGCCTGTGGAGAGTCTGCTCTATAAGTGTGTTAATGCTGAACTGACAATAATATCACAGCCAGTAGCAACCCAGGTAAAATTGGACTAAAAGGAATTTTTATTTGTGGCTGTACCATTTTAATGTATTTGAACTGATGTGTGTCTCTTCTGTGCAATGCTTTCAAACTCCATATAATAACTTCATATAGATTCTGTACTCTTTCACAGCCACATGGAGAGCATGTCAGTTACAACTGCCAGAAGTGCCTGTCCTTCTACAATGAATTTGTGAAACTTGACCCAACCCAGTTGACTGTTTTGGAACAGATCACAAAGGAGCAGAGTGCCTCACACTTGTGGCATGACTAAAGGACGCTTCGAGTTACTGCAAGCTCAGCTCAGTCCCTGACAGGGAATCCACCAACCCTGGTAAGTTTCTCCAGGAGCATCTGTATCCCAGGTTCCGAGGGAATGCAGCCACATGCTACTGGAAAAATAATGAGCTGATGGCCTCCCAGTGGCTGGAAGACTGTGGATTCTCTGTGGACCACAGAGGCAGTGTTGGCAGTGTTGAAGAGCCATGGCTACCAGCAAACCCTGACGGAGTGCAGAACTCCAAGGAGCTGTTGGAGATCAAGTGTCCTGTCATGGGGAAGGGCTGTGAGTCTCTGGATGATGTCTTCAATAGGAAAGCCTGTGGTGTGAAGGTGGTGGAGAGCACACCCCAACTACAACCACATGGACCACGTGGCTACTACATGCAGGTACAAATTGGTATGTTTTGCACAGGACCGAGAGAAAGTAAGGTGCTCATCTGGACTCCGTCCCAGCAAGTTGTCATGCCTGTTCCCTATGACGCACAGTTCTCTGCAGAGGCTGTCCTGAGGTTGAAGGCATTCTACTTTACACACATGCTGCCATTTATTGTTGAGGAGCATCAGGCAGGCAGATTGTCACTGAGTGACAAATATATGCAGCTCTGTAGAAGTATGTAGTCAGATGTCTCTCCTGTTTGCAGTTACTATTAACACATTGTGTTTCATTTAAAAAGCCTGACTTAATCCGTCAGCAGTCACAGTATTGTTTTTATTTATATTAATGAGTGTGTAAAGCAAATAATTAAGTCGAGTTGTTATAGAATGAATTGAAATGTATTTCACGTAACTTTAGACAACTGTAATTCATATTGGAAAATCGACACTGTGAATGGCATTTGACTGGTCAGCTCATTCAGCATTTTCATGAGTGATATCACCACGCAGGTTACACAGGGCAGCACAAATTCAAAGTATTTTGTCCATTTTAGATGAGACGTTGACTGGCACTGTCTGTGAGATGATTCGAAACCGTTTGAGCCTTTGAATTACGCGTTCCACATGAACCCTCATGTTAGCCTATCCCTCTTGTACTTGTGGTGTCCTCCTGTGACAGCTGTGCGCCACTTTTTGTGAAGGCTGGAATTGTTAATTTGACCTTCCTCTCTTGTAGCCGATCACGGACTGTAAAGCCCCGGTCAGCCATGACCTCATCACCTGGACAGAGGTACTCCAGGAACCCAAAATCCAATGTTATACTGTATATTTGTCGCTACATCTACCTCCATACTGTATCCCGAGGAGATGAACATCACTAGACCACAAGGTGCAATGGCCACCAGGTACCTGATAGTGTTCTGGGCGTAGTAATGGCTGAATGACTCCCCCCTTGAATCCAGATTCTTGCACTTCTGTAAAACAGTTTCTGAGCAGTCAATAATGCAGGTTGTTCCTGGGTAGTGGTCCTTAAAACATTGTGGCATTGTAGCACGGATGGTCTCCCTTGGCAACCACGGAATGTTCTCCCTCAGATTCTCTTCCATCATGTCAATCAAATAACTAATCACTCGACTGACAATACTCTGGTAAACACCGAACCTTTCTGCTAGGTACTGCTGCAGCAAGCTGAGCTTCAGCTTCATCAGTGTCATCAGGAGTTGGTCTGTCAGGTCTAACTGAAAACTGCCTTCGTAGAGCGGTAGGAGATGTTCCGCTTCGTTCCTCAGCAGGGTTTTGTAGAGAGGTGCTGCACTGGTAGTGGGCTTTACATGATCACCTGAGCAGTAGTTGTGATCACTTAGAGATGGGTCTTCCCATTGGGTTTGGGCATCCTTCTCTGAAGGGATATCCATTCCTTCTATCTGTGTTGGCCAATCCCCATGTTCAATTTGGGGAATTTGGCCTGTTGTGTCATCTGTTAAGAAATCAGTATGGCTTGTTAAACAAGTCAATGGACAATTAATAACAAAACCGTACAATAAAACACTATACTGCATGGACACTACTAATAATACTTAATAATCATAATAATTAAGTATATATAAAACGGGAATGTTTTATTGAGTTGTAGAGGAAATAAATTGTACTATTATGAGACTGTGCTCAGATACAAGAGGAAGACACAAAATGAGAGCAGGCAAACTGCTCAAGCGTTTGGCTTACCTGTCATTGATGACTGCCTGACCAACACACAACGCTTCTTCATGAGTGGAGCATCGTAGCCAAGCCATTTTTCTGGGAAAGGATGCTCCACTGTAGGCTTCTTGACAAAGAAGTGTTTGGAGCACACAAATTGATGTTTTGGTGGTTTCTTTAGGTTCAGCGCTTTAAGCCAGAGCCTCAAAAACTCTGCGTCTTCAGGAGGTGGATGCAGGTCGTATGGGGCTCCACAGGTACATTCAGATCGACCTAGAGGTTGGTGTTCAAAACATTGCTGTTGTAAAAACTGCCTCCTCTTATCCACTTATTGTGACAGCCTCGTACTGAACATATAATGCTTGTCATGTTGATTTTTTTTTACATAGAATTAAGTGTAATGATTATGGCTCTAGATTGCAGGAAAAAGGTGTTTCAGGTGTTTGAAAAATGCAAAACCTCAGACTTCTGGTCTTCCTTCCCTCTCCTCACCCCAACCTGGGCTTGAACCAGGGATCCTCTGAACACAGCAACAACAGTCACCTCAAAGCATCGTTACCTATTGCTCCACAAAAGCTAAAGCCCTTCCAGAGCAAGGGAAACAACTACTTCAAGGTCTTAAAGCGAGCAACATCACCGATTAAAATGCTACTAGTGTGCACCGCTAACTAGCTAGCCATTTCAGATAAGTAACATTAGCATGTTAGAATGAAACATGTTGCAAACTTTTTGGAAAACCTTTGGAAGGTCTTGTTGTTTTTACCATGGAATGAGAAGCTTTATTTAAAAGAGATACAGTAGTTAACCTTTTTTAAATCAACAAAAATACATTTAAAGCCCTTTGGAAAGAGAATATGAGATGTGACGCTTGCCCAAGGCACTTATAATACTTTTTAGTTATCAATTATTTAATAAAAATTGCATTCTTAAAAACAACTTCAGTAATGGGTTGTTGTTCAATTAAATGGATGTTAGAAGTGCCAAAGAAAATAAATGCCCCCCTAGAGTCGATGTCCATGCCACCGCTGAAATTTAATGAGCCTAATAAAACAATCCCAATAAAAATCAGTTAATTTAAGAATAATATTTGATTAGACTTTCAGACTAAACTTTTAATATTATCACTCAGTTTTTTGTTGTTCTAAACAAAAAACGAATTAGATGTCTCCTATGTTCTTAATCAGTTCAGGGAAAATAATGACAATATGTCACGTCCTGACCATAGAGTGCTCTTATTTTCTATGGTAGAGTAGATCAGGGCGTGACTGGGGGGTTTATTCTAGTTTATTTGTTCTATGTTGTGTTCTAGTTTATTTTTTCTATGTTGGGTTTTTTGTATGATTCCCAATTAGAGGCAGCTGGTCATCGTTGTCTCTAATTGGGGATCATATTTAAGTAGTTGTTAAGTAGTTGGACACACCTACTCATTCAATGGTTTTTCTTTATTTTTTACATTGTAGAATAATTGTGAAGACATCAAAACGATGAAGTAACTCATGGAATCATGTAGTAACCAAAAAAAGTGTTAAACAACTGTGGCTCAGTTGGTAGAGCATAGTGTTTGCAACGCCAGGGTTGTGGGTTCGATTCCCACGGGGGACCAGTACGGGGGGAAAAAATGTATGAAATGTATGCATTCACTACTGTAAGTCGCTCTGGATAAGAGCATCTGCTAAATGGCTAAAATGTAAAATTAGATTCTTTTTGAGTTAGCGGATAAGAGGCAATCCATAATTTCTATTAAGACATTAATGAATGAGCCAGGATGGACGTAGTCAATATAACTATTTGTTCAGTAGTTTTGAAATGTACAGCGACAGAATTCAGAACATGGGCCATTCCTACAGTGTTTTCCCTGTACACCATGTCAGAACCGCAGGATAAATAAAGTGGGCATATAAGCAGACAATGAAAGCTCTTACAATATTCAATGATTACATTTCTTAAACACAGGTTATAAGGCTACATGTGCACCACCAAGTCAGAACAGTAGGTGAAATTAAGAGGTGAAAATAGACCAAATTATTAGGGTGAGGCACATGGGCTACTAACAGCTTACTACACAACATACACTTGGTATTACTTTCTTAGCTACAGTATACATATCTCCCTGGCATATTATATCATTTATGCAGCAACATATAAGACATTTTTGGACCTTGTTATGATGTGCTCTCTTGAACAGGAAGGTGGCGCGGCGGTCCTTTGTCGGCAAATATTGTCATCAAAGAAAGAGAAAGTGGCCAGATTTACAATTCCAAGTTGGATGACCGTTCAAAACATATTTTCACAGTCTGAGCTCGTTTATTCCCGACTTCCCAGTTGCAATGCTGGTAGTTATCCATTGTCACCGAATCCTTCGAAACCACTCATTGTTGAAATTACGATTTCCAACTTGTTGTGTAATGTTTATGTCCAATGGCCGATGAGCACTGATACATTTTATCTATAATTTCTCTCCATTATCTCTCTTCATATGACAATGATTAAAAAGGATTTGCCAGTAGATTGTCAAATTGATTCATGATGATGACTGCTAGCTAGATTTTGAAAGTAAGATGTTGACATGATCAGTCCCATCAAAGCTATTGTACATATAATGTGATTTGACGTAATTTTATCTGTGGCCAATGACCTTGAGCCTTCTTGGAAGGGCACTACTAATGTAATTCTATGGCAGGAGCCATAGGGGTTGAACTTTCAATGTCTACCCTTACTACTTGGCCGTGATGTAGTGTCCCCATGAGTGACAGAACACTGAGCCAATCATGGCACAATGCTCCTATTTTCTGGTGGCCCGCCCCACCACCACCGAAAGCACTGAGCTAGGCTGCATTTTGGAGCTGCCTTACTCAAGAAAACAAAAGAGACCATGTTTGTATGTGGCTTTATTAACTCAATGATATATATTTTTTACATTGTTTGCAAACTGATATGCGACTCATATTAACACCAAAATATTATGCCAAACAGGTAAGGTGTGTATATATATTTTTTGTTGCTAAAAATGTGGGGCTCAAAACAGAGCCCCACCTGCCCTGAATAACAGGTCGCCAACAGTTGATGACATTTATTAGGTAATCCGATACAAGGTATTTAAAGGGTACATACAGTATATTAAACTAAATCAATATGTCCCTTTAGCTCTGTTTGGCAAAGCAACAACATCACCTTTGTGATAAGAGTATGTCATAGCTAATTAAAGCGTTCCTTCTGGTTAATGAAAAAACTGTGTGTCTTGATGTCTCGCACGCAAGTGAGTAATTACTCCCATTCAAAGACAAGACGTGTCTCTCAGTCCACTGAGATCTGTCCTTTCATTGAACAAACTCGAGTGATGAAAAAGGTTAGATTTGTCTTGGGAGTCATCTCTTGATGCCGCATCATCAACAGAGTAGGACATGTCGAAAGGGTGTTTATGTGTAATTGAAATGAAAGAAAAGGGCAAAATGATACTGCAGTGAGAATCAAACAAAGAACTAAAACAACCAGTTTACGTGCAAAGTATAATTTATCAGAAAGATACAATGTTGGTGGGAGAGTGAGATAGCAAGGCCTAGTGGTTACTTTTGTCAAATCAAAATGCAATTTTATTGGTCACATACACATATTTAGCAGATGTTATTGCGGGTGTGGCAAAATGCTTGTGTTCCTAGCTCCAACAGTAGTAGTAGAATCTAACATTTCACAAAAATACACAAATCTAAAAGTAAAATAATGGAATTAAGAAATATATAAATATTAGGACGAGCAATGTCGGAGAGGCATTGACTAAAATACAGTAGAATAGAATACATTATATACATATGAGATGAGCAATGCATTGACTAAAATACAGTAGGCATTGACTAAAATACAGTACAATAGAATACTGTATATACATATGAGATGAGTAATGCATTGACTAAAATACAGTAGAATAGAATACAGTATATACATATGAGATGAGTAATGCAGTATTTAAACATTATTATTATTACCTCAATTACTTCGACTAACCGGTGCCCCCGCACATTGACTCTGCACCGGTACCCCCTTGTATATAGTCTCACTATTGTTATTTTACTGCTGCTCTTTAATTACTTGTTACTTTTATTTATTATTCTTATTCATATTTTTTTTAAACTGCATTGTTGTTAGGGGTTCGCAAGTAAGCATTTCACTATAAGAACTACACCTGTTGTATTCTGCGAATGTGACTAATAACATTTGATTTGATTATTAAAGTGGTAAGTGATTCCATGTCAATGTAGACTACCGGTCAAAAGTTTTAGAACACCCACTCATTCAAGGGTTTTTCTTGATTTTTCCTATTTTCTACATTGTAGAATAATAGTGAAGACATCAAAACTATGAAATAACACATATGGAATCATGAAGAATCCAAAAAAGTGTTAAACATATCAACATATATTTTATATTTGAGATTCTTCAAATAGCCACCCTTTGCCTTGATGACAGCTTTGCACACTATTGGCATTCTCTCATCCAGCTTCATGAGGTAGTCACCTGGAATGCATTTCAATGAACAGGTGTGCCTTATTAAAAGTTAATTTGTGGAATTTCTTTCCTTCTTGATGCGTTTGAGCCAATCAGTTGTGTTGTGACAGGGGTGGTATACAGAAGATAGCCCTATTTGGTAAAATACTAAATCCATATTATGGCAAGAACAGCTCAAATAAGCAAAGAGAAACAACAGTCCATCATTACATTAAGACATGAAGGTCAGTCAATACGGGACATTTCAAGAACTTTGGAAGTTTCTTCAAGTGCAGTCGCAAAAACCATGAAGTGCTATGATGAAACTGGCTCTCATGAGGACCGCCACAGGAATGGAAGACCCAGAGTTACCTCTGCTGCAGAGGATAAGTTCATTAGAGTTACTAGCCTCAGAAATTGCAGCCCAAATAAATGCTTCACAGAGTAACAGACACATCTCAACATCAACTGTTCAGAGGAGACTGTGTGAATCAGGTCTTCATGGTCGAATTGCTGCAAAGAAACCACTACTAAAGGACACCAATAATAAGATGAGACTGGCGTGTGCCAAGAAACACGAGCAATGGACATTAGACTGGTGGAATATGTCCTTTGGTCTGGAGTCCAAATTGGAGATTTATGGTTCGAACCACCGTGTCTTGTGAGACGCGGTGTGGGTGAACGAATGATCTCCGCAAGTGTATTTTCAACCGTAAACCATGGATAAGGAGGTGTGATGGTGTGGGGGGTGCTTTGCTGGTGACACTGTCTGTGATTCATTTAGAATTCAAGGCACACTTAACCAGCATGGCTACCACAGCATTCTGCAGCGATACGCCATTGTCACAACTTCCGCCGAAGTCGATGCCTCTCCTTGTTTGGGCGGCGTTCGGAGGTCGGCGTCGCCGGTCTTCTAGCCATCATCGATCTACTTTTCATTTTACATTTGTTTTGTCTTGTCTTCCCACACACCTGGTTTCAATTCCATCATTACATGTTGTGTATTTAACCCTCTGTTCCCCCCATGTCCTTGTCCGGAATTGTTTGTTGTAAGTGCTTGTGCACATTATGCTGGTGTGTGACGGGTTTTGTACCCATTTGATATATTGTTCTTTTTACGGTGGTTTTTATTATTAAACTTCGCAGTTGTAAATCAGTTTTTGCTCTCCTGCGCCTGACTTCTCTGCCGCCAGTACGCACCTCTTACAGCCATCCCATCTGGTTTGGGCTTAGTGGGACTATCAGTTGTTTTTCAACAGGACAATGACCCAAAACACACCTCCAGGCTATGTAAGAGATATTTGACCAAGAAGGAGCG
Organism: Salmo salar; assembly: GCF_965601325.2. NCBI lineage: Eukaryota > Metazoa > Chordata > Actinopteri > Salmoniformes > Salmonidae > Salmo > Salmo salar. The sequence goes on along the minus strand of NC_138310.1, from coordinate 46,114,127 downwards.
TTATGGAGTACTGCATCAGATAACCTGGCCTCCACAATCCCTCGACCTCAACCAAATTGAGATGGTTTGGGATGAGCTGGACCGCAGAGTGAAGGAAAAGCAGCCAACAAGTGCTCAGTATATGTGGGAACTCCTTCAAGACTGTTGGAAAAGCATTCCAGGTGAAGCTGGTTGAGAGAATGCCAAGAGTGTGCAAAGCTGTCATCATGGCAAAGGGTGGCTATTTGAAGAATCTCAAATATAAAATATATTTGATTTGTTTAACACTTTTTTGGTTACTACATGATTCCATATGTGTTATTTCATAGTTGTGATGTCTTCACGATTATTCTACAATGTAGAAAATAGTAAAAATAAAGAAAAATCCTTGAATGAGTAGGTGTTCTAAAACTTTTGACCGGTAGTGTATATAGGGCAGTAGCCTCTGAGGTGCAGAGTTGAGTAGCTGGGTGGTAGCCAGCTAGTGATGGCTATTTAAAAGTCTGATGACCTTGAGATAGAAGCAGTTTTTTAGTCTCTCAGTCCCAGCTTTGATGCACCTGTACTGACCTCGCCTTCTTGATGATAACGGGGTGAACAGGTCGTGGCTCAGGTGGTTGATGTCCTTTATATCCATGCAACATAGAGTATAAAGATAGTTCCCTCTGAACAAAATGACTAGGCCATACTCAAGTTCAGCCCAAAGACACAATCAAACAGATTCAGAAAAGAGGTGAAAAGAACTTAGACATGAAGCCACGTGAAAACTAACAAAGAAAACGTACAGAATGAAGTTATTTCCATCCCTGTTTGTCCCTCTGGATTTGTCCAAAAGTCATTATTATCTAGCAGCAGACCTGCAGAAAACATTAAAGTCAGTATTGACATCCTATCTCTTTGGATTCTTCAAAGCCATATACTTTATCATCCAAATTTCATCAGCATCATGTAGGTCATAAAAAGTGTAAGCATACTGTATTTAAGTATCGTCTTACAGATAGACAATTATCACTCTTGGAAATGTGAAACAGGTCGCAATAAATAAATGTTATAAAACAGGCAATAGGAAATCTACTGTACCTGTTGAATACCACCCACTTATTTTTTGTGGAGAGATACTATAGAGAGATGTGGGTTAAGTGGTAGTTTGGGGTTGTACAACAAAACTGTCAAAGAAGTCCTGTTTCAACATATACCCCCTCAAAGCCTGAAGCTATGGACTACCACGCTCTTAAAATGGTTTTCCTAAATGACAACGAGCAGGAAATCCAAGCGTAAGCGTGGGCCATCCGTATTGTGCATAAAGCATACACATTAGAATACAGATTTCAAGTAAAGTACACAAGCTTTCAAAGACTTCCGAGCTCGACCTCCCATTGGTTCATTCATCCCTGCACCATTCAGAGAAGAGTCAATGGTATTACTCATGAACCTTCAATGAGAATGACTTTCTGAAATGAAAATCAGACACTACTGAACATTTTGGTCTCTTCTTAATAACCTGCAACTTTTCAAAATACTGGTGGAGTTTATTACTAGGTGACACATTTTGTATAAAAGGATGTTACGTGTTTTACAACTGTAATGTAGTTTGCACAGTTTACGTGGGATGTTCTATGCAAAAATAAATAAAATACAAGAATAACATTTTAAATTGTAATTAAATACTTCTGTAATAACTTACAACATGTATCTAAGACTGAATATATTGAACAACAATGGATGTGCTATTACACAAACCTCAAAATATGAATTTATGTAAATTCATTCAGTGCACACACTAGGGGATAATTAGTTGAATTTGTTGTAATAATGTTTAAACCTCGTAATAATAATTATGTTAAAATATGCTGTGTACTTGACATGGTTAAATTAAGAGTCAATTTATTCAAACTGTTTTAGAAACAGTTTTGCATTTGAATAGGAGAATTGAAAAAGGAAAATACAGTGTTCCAGTAAACATCTTAGTTGTTATTCATTATACCGTAATAGGCAACATCAACAAGTGTGACTAAAAACTGAAAGCAGAAAATATGGCAAAAAATAGACCTACATTGACCAATTGTCACTCAGAAATTATGATAGGTTGTGTATACATAGACAGACCAATTATGATATTTTGCCCAATTATTGGTATTTCGACCAATCAGATCAGATCTTTTGCCAATAATTGGGTAAAAAGATCAGAATTGGGCTGCCTGTGTATACACAGCCGTGGATACCTACAATGACCAACTAGCGTTCAGATGAGCTATATTCCAACGTGCCTGATACATGAATTCATCCTATGTAGTATGCTAGTGTGGACATTGAAACAGAGCGATCGTCCTTCTGTAATGTTCATAACAAAACAGTGGAGATCAACCAGGAGGTTTCATGTAGTCTGAGGTTGGTTCAGTGTGTAGAAGACAAGTCTTTTCACCCTCCATCTTCAAAGACGCAGATCAGGACGACCCATGACCTTTTTGAATTTTTGGATCATAAAACGAGAGCCAGAGCCCTAAAATGAAAAAAAGCACTTCAGGATATCAGATGGGATTCTCCAGAGAGGATTCTGATTAAGTGGCACACACACATGCACACCCTCACGCACACAAGCCTACGCACACACGCACACACACACAACGCACACATACAAGCACACACACACACACAGTGCTTTTAGTAGGGCAAAGCATTCTTGATTGTGACTTGGCTCCATCGGTATCCATATCCATCACAATGCTCTTCGCTGTGGAAAATCCTGCACACTATGAACTTGCAATACCACAAACAGCAAAGGGAGAGAAAAACTGTAAAATCATAGACGGGGAAGACACTATTCGGTCGTCAGAACGTTATCAATGAGGTTGTGAAGAATCCAATGACCCACATTGATGACGTTACGGAAGCGCAACGTTTTCACCACTTTGCTTTTGCCACTGGGCTGACCAGCTTCGTTTTTGGTGTTGAGGTGAGTGCCCCCCCCTCCCAAGGGCCAGGACTGATTGGTGCAAATTGGAGGGGAATACTATAGAACTGAATACTTCAACTATAAACCTCATCTTCAATGGAAGAGCCTCATCTTGCTGGTGGTTCCAAATACTCACCAGAGTCTGTTGTTTTTTTGTAAAAACAAACATTTGTAATGCAGTAGAGTTGAGCTGTTTCTTTTTGTTAATTCAGTTCTTTTTTCGAAAGCAAATTCAGAGTGATGAAAATATTGTGCGGTCGTAGTAAAAAGCCTTGCGCTCCTATTATAGCTAGCTCACTAGCTTGCAGCAGCGTTGTTGTTGGCAGACTGGAGAGAGGCAGAAGAGAGAGGGGGCACTCAGGACTAACACTACAGGCCAATCAGAGTCAGTTACTTACACAGTACCACTGTGCTCGCAGTAGCAAAGCTTACTTCTTCTTCCCTCCTAATGACATATTTTCAGTTTTTTTCTTCTGTGCCTCATTGAACAAAAGACACATCTTTATGTTAGAAAGTGGTTGGACACAGACGTGTAATCCCACCCCTCCCCTGATACAAATACCCCGGTTGATTGTGAGTAATAAGAAATTCCAATTCTCTCCAATGTTTTTCAACTAGGAAAAGTGGGAATTGGAATTTGGTTTGCTTTCTGAGTTGACTGGAATTCAAAATGGAATTCACCCCAACCCTGAAGGACAGTGTAATATTAAGTGAGAACAGATGTCCTACCTCCGTCATGGCGTCATCGATCTGCTTCAGCTCCTCGTAGTGGTCTCTAGAGTCTCTCAGAGGCTGCACCATGATCTCCTCGATCTGGGGGAAGAGCTGCAACACACACAGGGGAGGATGGTAGGTAGGTATTCAGGACAATATGGAATTATCCACTGGCGTTGTTTTCAAGAGGTCATGAAATATAAGAGACGTGTACAAACGGAAGCACACGCAAACACTCGCAGGCGGGTACACATGCACACACGCTTGTGTGCACAAACACCAACACCGACACATGCATACTTGCACACTATGTCAATCTAATATTGGGGCGTGCAGGTAGCCTAGTGGTTAGAGCGTTGGGCCAGTAACCGAAAGTTTGCTAGATTGTAATCCCCGAGCTGACGAGGTAAAAATCTGTCGTTCCACTCCAGAACAAGTTAGATAACACACTGTTCCTAGGCCGTCATTGTAAATAAGAATTTGTTCTTAACTGACTTGCCTAGTTAAATATATATATATTTTTTAAATATGGTGACATTACTTTGTAGTTCAAACACACACGCCTACCTTCATGACTGTCTCAAACATTGGGATGAGGACAAACTTGATGAATCCGATCTGGGCAGTGGGCTTGGTCACTTTGTCTCTGTCCATAAACGGAGCCACCGGCAGTCCTTCAGTCTTCTCCCTGTCACTCTGTCCATTCCCGAGACAGGAGGGTTTGCACATGTCACTCCACTCTTTAATGACATCATTCTAATTAATAGACTCATTCTGATGAAGGCCAAGATGGCAAAAACACAAATGATTTTTACCCTTCTAAATAAAGCATGCGCAACTTCAAGAGTGACAGCTGAGCCTGTTTTCACCCCATAATTCCAATCAACACATTACTAGACTCATTATTTTTAGACTTTATTATTATACATTATTATTATTAGACATGATTAGACTTGATTGAGATCACCTGCATGAAATACTCCTCCAGCAGACAGTCTACCCAGGGTTCAGCCACCTCGGTAGGCCGGACCTCGTTGGAGATGTCACAGCATTTGATCAAAACCATCTTCAGCTGCACACATACGGACAAGGCATAAAGATACCTTTTCACCATGCGTAATGTCAACACAACCATAGTTTTTATCATTGGCTAGCTAGTTTGACTTTTCAGGAAAGGTCTACTTGTGGTAAAAAGGCTTTGGAGCGCTTAAGATTAACACAGGCACTTTATCTTAGAACCCTCTTGGCTTTATTCCACAGGATGGACAGGACTGGTGTCATGAAACCGACATCAGTGTGCTGCAAACAGTTTAGCTTTCTCCACTGTCCCTGTCCCCATATTGGGCTTGAACCAGTGATCCTCTGCTCGCAGACACACGTGAACGCCTGCCTTGACAACATACCAACCGTTTGAGCTATCAAAAAATATCTAATTTAACAGCTCCATCAGTGGCATTTCAAGATAGCTGTGTAGTGAGCTTACAGTACATTCTTATCTCCATTACAATCACATGATATCACCAGTCCACTATTCAAAGTCTTTCTTGGGTATGCCCTATTTTTCCATCCCTGTCTTTGTTATTGAGCAACCCTCCTGCTTTCTGTTGTTTGCTGAAGTGCTGAGGCTATACCTGAACAAAGTTATGCCTATTTGGCACCTCTTGATATACAGTATACACAGACAGTTGATGTCATGTGATGTACGATACGTACGCATGTGACATGCTCCTCGTTTGTGAAGTCAAAGCTGTCCACTTTATGTTTGAAGGAGTCTAATATTTCTCCATGCCGGGCCATGTCTGTGGCCAAGATCAGGGTAATGATGGCCTGTAAAGGGAGATGGAATCATCACAAATGATGAAGCCCCCTCCTGCCTTAGGCCAATGCGAAACATCTCGGGGTTAGTTGGAGAGAAGGAAATGCAAAAAGACAAAGGCAGCAACCCAAATGGGACCCTATTCCCAATATAGTGCTCTTCTTCTGTCAATAGTGGTGCACATGTAGGTAATAGGGTGCAAATTGGGATGCAGAAGAATCACTGTGCATTAGCCTAGGACGCCACCTACCTGTCTGATCTGCTTGTAGGCCTCCAATTCGACGTTGGCGAATATGTTGCACTCGGGCAGCGAGAGGATCTGAAAGGCCACGGCGCAGTGATGGTTCTCCAGGGGAGATATATCGTTGTAACGCACGGCCAGCTCTGTGCGAGCATTGATCTGGTACCTGACGAGCAAAATACACCTCTGTGACAGTTTGATTTATGCCTAAGACCAGGAGTGTTCCTTGACAACATGACCTGACCAGGGAAGCCTATAATCACTAGGGCCCAGAGTTTTACCCTGGTCATGTTACATGGTTAGGAAGGAACTTCTAACTTTACATCAAACCTGGAAGCATAGATTGGACCATTTCCACAATGTAATAACATAAATGAAGAAGTTCCAAAACATCTCTTTGTGAATGAACACTGTCAGTATTGTGTCTATCATCGACATCAATTCAGAGATCTAGCAAAGGCTGTAGAGCAGGGGGAACTGAGGCGCAGAGTAGGAACCTTTGGGCACTTACGTGTTGTTGTAGCCGGGGTGGTCCAGGTCGTGGCACACTGCAGCTGTCATGAGAATGCCCATGTCCGTCAGAGTCATCTTCTCCTGAGGAACACACACAGCACATGTTAGTCTCCTATAAATCTCTAGTACAAGGTGCCAGGAGATTTTCCTGACATCCTGACCTGACCAGGAAAAAACTCTGGACCCTAGTTATAGACCATGTGTGTCTGGTAAATGGCATGTACTATATTATATTAGTACAGTTGTTTCTTACCGGCAGGTTACACAGGTTAATCATGCCATACATCATCTGACTAACACAGAAGCAGTGGCGGAAGTTGTGGAACGGGTTGCTGCGATAGTTCTCCTGAATGCCCAGCTGTGAGAAAGAAAGCTGTCAATCAAACTAGCCAATTAGTCATCAATACTCTATGGTTCTCTTCTTTGAAGTCGTTGTTCCATATCAGTAGCATATCCACTTGCACATTGAGGTAATTGCTTTTATACAGTTATACTTTTACCAGCCAGCGTTTGAGAGTGATGGGGTTCATGTTGAATTCCTTCACCAGTCCAAGGTCATGGTACATGTACTCCAAGCAGCTCAGCATCTAAACCACCAATCAAAGTCAAAGGAATACTACACATCATCATCATAAGGCACAACAAGTGCTCTATCTTAAACTTGATTGCTGACATGCAAAACATTTTGGGATTGGACTAATTAACAAAATACCAAAATATCGTTTTTGAGTGTAGTTATTCCTTTAAGTTCCCAATTTGAGAAAATACTTTTGTTTTACTACAAAAATGGGATTATATATGCCTGGTTGGAAATATGATAGATATTAGATCTGAATCTCAAGAGAACTAACCTCATTGTGTTCCCAGTGCCAGACATCGAATGTTGGCTTCTTCAGTGCTTCAATTGTCTCCTGGGATAAGGTGTACTGTAGAAATGAGAGAGAAATCACAGGATTACTAGGATTAATGATGTCAAAGTGATGAATATCTTTAGATATGACAGAAAAAAAAAAACGTGTAGGCTCCTGTATATTTCTAGAATCCCCTAATTCCGTACCTTTGGATAACTTGGGACGTCACGTCTGGGATTAAGCTTTTTCCCGTCGTCTGAAAAGTTGTACTTGCAGGGACAGTTCCCAACTCTGAAGAGACGCGAGCGAATACATCACATTTGTATCATCGATCTACTAGCTGTATGATATCTCTAAATCACAACAACATTTTAAAACCATCATAAAAGTCTTACTATAGAATATCCTAAGAAATCTGGAGCATGGCTTGATGAGTGTCATTTATGTCAAAGGTCACCGTACCTCCCTCCTCCTCTGGATGTCATCTCATCTCGTAGTTTCTTTAGGTCATTTTTGCACTTCTCAATCTCCACCACCTTCAATCCCTCCACTGTAACGTCAACATGACTGTTAGTACATAAAATGGGGAATTCAGTATCAGTGAAACAACACACACACATGCACACATGCACACACACACACAAAGAGAGAAACACACATCGAAAGTTCAGTAAAAAAAACCTGCACATACACTCCACTCTTTTCTCCAACATTGCCAGTCTGTTGGTCACCTCAGTTTTCAGCTCGTTGATTCGGAAAGCCCTGCACAAATATGTGAAAGGGGTTTGTTTGAAAGGCTCTGGTGTCATGGAAGTATTTCTGCGGATAGAGAAAAGACTAAAGCGGAGTGCTTCTGTCTGCAGTGGAACATAAACACACCAATTACCTGCTGAACTGCTCCGCCACCTGAGATAACACGTTTTGAAACATGTCTTCTTTATCTGTGGGTGCAAACAAACAAGAAATAACTCACTCTAGTGATCAAAATGCTACCTGTGAACATGAAGAAATGTTTAGTACCCAGATCTGTTTTAATGTTGTTTTTCCAAGTTTTGCTGTGATCGTTTTATGTGAGTTATGTGAGTAAGATTGAATTAAGGACTAAAAGGTAAAAGTTTAAAGTGTTTCTGAATTTGAAATATCATGTTGGTACTTCACCTCCTAGCTGACCGGTGGATAAAGAAATGACTTTGTACAAGGAGCTGTAAAACATGTCAGTGACATTCCAACATCATTCATCAAGTCATTGTTTACGTCACATTTGAAAATCATTTTTACACATAGTACAAATGCTATGCATTCTTTGGATTAATCTATGACTGAGATCAATAAATATACTGTATCATTGAGATTTGGTGATTTGGGTAAAGGTGACGTGTTACTTGGGAGAGTTGGTAGGCATAGTAGGGTCTATGGACACCAGGGCCCCTTCAGGATCTACCATCGTGATAGCAGTATTCCTATGGACGGGGAGCAACAAGAATAAATAATAAGGGTGTGTTCCAAATAGCACCCTATTCCCAAACTGCAGTACTGTTGACCAGGGCACAAAAGTAGTGCACTATAAAGGGTTCCAACATACATTTCTTGTTAGCATTCTCTAAAACACAAGCTAAGCTTGTCGTTTGGTGTTTACTTGTAGTTGACTTATCATTCATAAACGCTCTGTCAGGATAGTGAGTCGATACATTTGCAGTGAACTTCAAACAAATGTGTTGTGTGTAATGCATACTTTAGACTGATGTGTGACTGTGAGGGAGTGGTGGGAGAGACGAGAGAAGGAGAAATGTCACTGACCTGGGGATGTTGGACGAGGAACAAAGAAGCTCCTTGATGTCACACGGGCTGCAGTGCCGACTGAAAACCACCTGAAAAAAATGGCAGACGCATGGTGAGAGTCGTTTGTGTCTCTCTACGCATCTCAAGCCACCTAAAACAGTCAGCTCTCTGTGAGACCTAAGTCTGTTGTGTAAAAAAAAAAAGGCTGCAGTGTCCAAAGTGGAAAGAGTGGGGGAAGAAAACAATTGTATTTTTTTTTATTAAATGTTATGTGTCCTTTATTTAAACAGGGAAGTCACATTAAGATGCACATCTCTTTTTCAAGTGAGCCCTGTATGTTGAGAGTTAAGATGTTGAGGACTAAATCACAAAGGCATGCAGTTGAAGATGTGTGTGAACTAAACACAGTGTAGCCTACCCTTGTCAGGGACCAACCCAATCTCGTAGATAATACGACACTCTAACAGCATACTAGCAACAAATCCTTGCGTCATCAACCCAGTGAGAGAGTTTGTATCGTTCTCTGTAAATCACAGCAATATACACAGAAATGCCAAAACAGATTCTACATTTCATGAACGATGTCAGTTATGTAGTGGTATACTGACGGCACACATATTCGTTTTATATTGTGTCTGTCTGAAATGAATTGTCAAATAAAGTGTATCTAAGCTTGCGATGTTGGCTAGCCTCCAACAACTTGAAGACCTTTTGCACAAGCAGATGTAGTAGACAATGCCTCAAACTCTTGAGGCCTTGAATGGACATGTGTCACTATCAGGTCTCTACTTGAAAAACTCTGCCACCATAACAACAGGGGTTTGTGTAATCACAAGTATACTGGGTTTACTAAGTGCCTGGCTCTATATATCCAAAATCCAAGCAGACTTGAATAAATAGGCAAGTCAGTGTTCAAAGGTAACAAAATCTGGTAGAGTCACTTGTGCTAAGTGGATCAAATATGAAGAGGGCATTGACAATTTTTATCCCTGAATGCATTCAAGGTTTAATGAGCCAAATAAATTGGAGGACATATCCATTGGAGAAGCAGTTGCTGTTTGAAATGCTGCCAAATGCAACATTGCGATAGCACTGTTTGGTCATTAGATCTGAAGTTTGGACACACCTACTCATTCAAGGGTTTTTCTTTACTTTTACTATTTTCTACATTGTAGAAGAAAAGTGAAGACATCAAAACTATGAAATAACACATATGGAATCATGTAGTAAATATAAAAGTGTTAAACAAATCAAAATATATTTTATATTTGAGGTTCTTCAAAATAGCCACCCTTTGCCTAGATGACAGCTTTGCACACTCTTGGAATTCTCTCAACCAGCTTCATGGAATGCATTTCAATTAACAAGTGTGCCTTGTTAAAAGTTCATTTGTGGAATTTCTTTCTTTCTTAATGCGTTTGAGCCAATCAGTTGTGTTGTGACAAGGTAGGGCTGGTGTACAGAAGATAAACCTATTTGGTAAAAGATGAAGTCCATATTATGGCTAGAACAGCTCAAATAAGCATGCAGAGATCCATCACTACTTTAAGACATGAAGGTCAGTCAATACGGAACATTTCAAGAACTTTTAAAGTTTCTTCAAGTGCACTCGCAAAAACCATCAAGCGCTATGACAAAATTGGCTCTCATGAGGACCGCCACAGGAAAGGAAGACCCAGAGTTACCTCTGCTGCAAAGGATAAGTTCATTAGACTTTACAGCCTCAGAAATTGCTGCCCAAATAAATGCTTCACAGAGTTCAGGTAACACATCTCAATATCAACTGTTCAGAGTTGACTGCGTGAATCAGGCCTTCATGGTTGAATTGCTGCAAAGAAACCGATAAGGACACCTATAAGAAGAGACTTGCTTGGGCCAAGAAACACGAGCAATGAACATTAGACCGGTGGCAATCTGTCCTTTGGTCTGATGAGTCGAAATTGGAGATGTTTGGTTCCAACCGCCATGTCTTTGTGAGACTCAGAATAGGTGAACAGATGATCTCTGCATGTGTGGTTCCCAAAGTGAAGCATGGAAGAGGAGGTGTGATGCTGAGGGGGTGCTTTGCTGGTGACACTGTCTGTGATTTATTTAGAATTCAAGGCACACTTAACCAGCATGGCCACCACAGCATTCTGCAGCGATACTCCATCCCATCTGGTTTATTTTTAGTGGGACTATCAATTGTTTTTCAACAGGACAATGACCCAACATACCTCCAGGCTGCGTAAGGGCTATTTGACCAAGAAGGAGAGTGATTGAGTGCTGCATCAAATGACCTGGCCTCCACAATCACCCGACCTCAATCAAATTATGATGGTTTGGGATGAGTTGGACCACAGAGTGAAGGAAAAGCAGCCAACAAGAGCTCAGCATTGCTGTCATCAAGGCAAAATGTGGCTTCTTTGAATATATTTTGATTTGTTTAACACTTTTTTGATTACTACATGATTCCATATATGTTATTTCATAGTTTTGATGTCTACACTATTATTTCACAATGTAGAAAATAGTACAAATAAAGAAAAACCCTGAAATGAGAAGGTGTGTCCAAACTTTTGACTGGTACTGTATCTCTACAAAAACTTCAGCGCAATGTGCAATGTGAGCAATGAGCTCACCAAATTTTTTTTGAATGAAATGGAATTCAAATAATTTAACCGACATCGGTCAATTAGTTGTTTAAAAAAATGTGGTTGGAGTCTTTAACCATTTTCCGGGCCTTCCTTTCACTCCAGGTCCTGGATGGCAGGGAACTCGCTCCCAATGATGTACTGGGCTGTCCACACCACCCTCTGTAGAGCCATGCGATCGAGGACAGTACATTTGCCATACCAAGCAGTGATGCAACCAGTCAAGATGCTCTCAATGCTACAGCTGTAGGACTTTTTGAGGATTTAAGGGCCCATACCATTTTAGATTCTTAGTGATTTGCACAGAGAGGAACTCTCGACCCGCTCCACTGCAGCCCCATCGATGTGGATGGTCCCCGTCCCCCCGTCCCCTGTTTGTATTGCTTTTAACTCTTTTTAATTAATTTTAATCTTATTAACTTTGTTCTAGCTAGCTATTTCTGTAGGTAGCTATCAAGTAAACACAAGGATATTGTGATGATAATGATATTTTTGGGTTTCCGGTTCTGGTCCCTGAACCGGTTCCATCCCCTGCTTGCAAATAGTTTGTTTTGCAATGCCCTCATTAGCATTTAGCTAGCATTTTCTATGGGATTTGACTATCAGCTCCTTGACCTTACTGACGTGGATGGAGTGGTTGTTGTTCCGGCCCCACACTGCCAGGTCACAGCCCTCCTTCTTTCTGTAGGCTGTCTCATTGTCGTTGGTGATCAGGCCTACCACCGTCGCATCGTCAGCAAACTTGATGATGGTGTTGGAGTTGTGTGTGGCAATGCAGTTGTGGTTGAACAGGGAGTGCAGGAGGGGACTAAGCACACACCCCTGTGGGGCCCTCGTGTTGAGGGTCAGCGTGGTGTAGGTGATGTTGCCTACCCTCACCACCTGGGGTCGGCCCGTCAGGAAGTCCAGGATTCAGTTGCAGAAGGAGGTGTGCACTCCCAGGGTCCTAAGCTTGGTGACGAGCTTGGAGGGGAGAATGGTGTTGAACGCTGAGCTGTAGTCAATGAACAGCACTCTCACACTGGTATTCCTCTTACGCATCTAGGTGGATGAGGGCAGTGTGGAGTGCAATTGAGATTGTGTCGTCTATGGTTCGGTTGGGGCGGTATGCAAATTGGAGTTGGTCTAGGGTGTCTGGGATGATGGAGTTGATGTGTGCCATATCCAGCCTCTAAAAGCATTTCATGATTACAGATGTGAATGCTTACAGGGCGGTAGTCATTGTGGCAGGAAGCCTTAGAGCTCTTGTGAACAGGAATGATGGTGGTCATCTTTAAACGTTTGGTGATTACAGACTGGGAGAGGTTGAAAATTACAGTGAATATGCCTGCCAGCTGTTATGCGCATGCTCTGAGAACGTGCCCTGGAATACCATCGGGCCCCACGGCCTTGCGAGTGTTGACCTGATTAAACTTTGCTCACAACAACCTCAGAGAGCGAGATCACTCAAAGTTCTGAGTCGGTGGTCGACCCTCACACCACAATGTTGTAGCTTATACGATGAGAGCAAATATGAGACACAGTAGCCTATATTGTTGTCTATCTGCATTGCATGCTTACAGTGCAATGGCCCGGGAGCTGCGATAACAAGAACATACTGGGTAGGCTAGTGATGTTTCTACCCTCACAAATATCACGTTCTGTTTCTTCCCCCTTTGATAATGAATCAGTCCACCACACAATGGTTTTCCTTACAGTGCAGTGAGTGCATACGTTTTCTGTATGTGATCCTTGCGGGAATTTCAACTACAACATTGGAAGCAACGTGCCTTCACCAACTGAGCCACACAGGACCATCTCCTCAGACTCAGGGGAGAGTAGAAAACAATGAAGGCATAGAACATACTTGCAACAGGTGGCACTGTCTGCGTTCGTTTAAAGTCCGCCACGAACACCTGTGAACCACACCGTCACACCACCTCTTGGTCTATTTTTACCACAGCTTGAAAACACAGCTATTTCAGAGGCCTCTCACATGACTCATGTTTTGAGGAGTATTTACAACATATTCGCCACGAATATAGAAATAAAATAGAGCGTATAGGCAACAAGGGGCACAGAATGACTGGAGCACGAGATGAGGTGTGTGGTAACCGACAAAAACCGTGGAGCCTTAACCCTCATTCTGTCAATATCATTAGGCACCTGTAGAGATTATATGACTTTGGCGAGCTTTTGGTTGGGTCACCTGATTCATACAGTAGTCAAATCATACTGTAGCCTACCATTACCAGAAAAATGACATCATTTCACCATCTGTCTGTCTATTGGTTGACTCCCTCATTGCAGCCAGGGACCTCAATGATTGAAGAGATGTAATCAAACAAGATCATTTGGATGCTGTCTATGATAAATGTCTAACTCTGATACGGGAGTCCCCACAGAGTGACCCCAGCGCTCCCACTGACTAGCTCAGAGGACATCTCCTCTTACACAGAAGATGATTATTCTGTCTGTGGATCTAATTTTGGTCAACTAGGATATTTGCTAATGAAAATGGATGGAACTCATGGGTAGGTAATAAGAGATTTATTCTTGGTGTTCACTAGTTCATTTTAAGTATGCTGACTAGCTACGGTAAAGAAAATAGCTGATGGCGCAATCTGTTAACTCAGCTGATCCGGATAATATCAGATAGAAGTCAATAATTAAAAAATATATAGTAATTGGGGAAAAAATATAAACCTCATCAAGAGGTGGACCCACCTTATCCAGGGAGATTAGTATGGACAAAAAAACGATCAGAAAAGGGAATGGGGAAAAGAGAGACAATATAAATCTCATAGAGGAGGACCCACCTTCTGAACCTTGCCATCCACGTCCAGATAGATGGTTTTTGGGGCATAGGAAGAAGAGCTGGACCCCATGCTGATTCCTCTATGCTTCTCTCTCGTTCTCGTTCCTTCTCTAGCTCTCTCTCTCTCTCGCTCTCACCAATCCAGCAGGAGGAAGGCTCCTCCTGCAGAGGAGACTATATGGCCAGGGTCAGAGCCCTGGGAAACACCGAGAGATGCTATGACTGCAACACAGGAGCCACTACTGAAGTACTGCAATAAACAACTTCATTGGAACTGAGACTTGAAAATGATGAAGCATTACATATGCTGATTTTACTATCTCAATTCATCTGTAATCCAGGAAACAATTAAAAAATGTTCACTTATAAAGCAGTTTTGCATTATAATTTTCAACTGCACACTAAAATCACTGATCAAATATCACCAATCAATTGCTTTCATCTCATCATTTCCATCTACCTCCATCAACACATATGAAATTATTATCACTATTCTGACTATGATAACACAAACATGAAAAGCAGCACTGTAAGGACAATACACATAAATCAAATTAAATCACAAATGTATTCTGAAGCTCTATCTTGGAATCTAATCTTTCATGGTAAAATACTAATTAAACACATCACAATGACTTACTGTGTCAGCGATGGCGTTTTCCCCTGACGCGAGAAGCTTCTAAACTTTCCCGGCGCTGCTGATGCTACTAATACACAGAGTGAGATGGGAGAACCTGGGGATATTTTTACAATAATTGGCACTCTGGTCCGTTGCCAGGGGACTGTTACTACGGTGATAAAAAAAAGAGGCTGCCCTCCTCCTATCCCCATAACATTTTAGTATATATTTAGATATTTAGTATAGAAGCTGCGAAAGCTGCTGATCACTACTACACACTCATTTCCATATGTCTTATCAATGAGATATATGCATGTATGCACGGGATGATTCAAGTGTCTTTATTACTTCAGACATTATTACTTGTGTGCTTTGTCAGTAAGTTAATTGGCTGGAGGTCAAAATACAATAGGAGGTGGTAGGTAGGATTAGTGGATTAGTGGCTTGGTGGACATTAGTTAGACAATTAATACTTGTCAGAACATGGATCAAGTGAGACTGCTGCTTTCTCTCACTATCGAGGGAGCAGAAGATACGGTATTTAACCATTCGGAAGTACACATAGAAATACGTTCAAGCTATTTGGATAGCTCTGCTGTGTTGTAGCAACACAACCCACGTTCACAACTAAAGTTGTCTTTATTTCATTTGCAGGCAGCATCCACTTCAGGTTGATGGATTTTAGAACTAAAAGGTGACTTTGAGGTCAAGTGGGACCTTATCGTCCACCTGTGGGGTCATCCAACAGCTCCTCACACACACACACACACACACACACACACACACACACACACACACACACACACACACACACACACACACACACACACACACACACACACACACACACACACACACACACACACACACACACACACACACACACCCTCTCTCTCTCCTCAACCCCTCATTGAAAATCAGACAAGCAGATGGTTTAGTCAGACAAGTTCAGCAGCAGACAACTTGAGATCTAGAGATCACAAGAGATCTACCAGTCTTCCCATATCCCTTTAACTCCTCTTTTCAACATCATATTGACTGCTGTGAATCTATGTAGGCCTACAGTAAGTAGATATTGTGATAAAAGTCAATCAATATTCACTCTGGATTAAGAAACACATTTATGTCTAAACCAATGGGCTATTCTACCATATCAAAATCAAATACACTTTGCGCTCAAGCCCCCTATTCTCATTCGGTATCAACAACCTTCAAAATTCAACAGAGCCAACTGAGTTCAATCAAGGTTAAGGCTAGCATTAGAACCAACGATCCATAACACAGACTCACAAAGATGTCTTTCATAAAACAATGTGGGCTACTATTTGGCAATGCTCATGTTGTCACTGTCATTCCTCCCGCTCTCACTATCTATCCCGCAGTTTGAGAGGAGTGTGTGTGTGTATGTGCGTGCGTGTGCACATGCGTGTGTGTGCATGCTTGAATTCCCATGTGTGTGTGTGTGGCATGCTCACAATAGGCAAGACTATGCCTATTCCAACCATACAGGTCTGCTATAGTTAATTGCACTGGGGGAGGAATAACAGCTTCCTCTACCTTGATTCACAGGGACGGATATGCCACTGACTGACTGACTCCTCAACACAAGCCAGATAGAGTCACTAAGGTATAAGTACAGGCCTTGAGTACACATTACCTTAGTGGGTAGAGACAGAGAGGCAGAAAAGCACATTGAGAGCTTGGAATAATACAAGATGGCTCCGTAGATCAAAGATAATATCCCCAAACATTAAACTCAGTCAAACAGATCTACTCTTCTGTATTTGCTTACAATATTATATTGTGCCAGCCCAGCTCAGCCGCCTCAAGAAGGGTTGTGTTTAACTGATCTTTAAAAATTGAACAGGGACAATGGGGCTGAGAACAAAATCAGATCTATTTTCAATGCTTATGTAAAATGGGAGCAAGGAGCATCACACCTTTTTGGGTAATCGGGGAGGCAGAATCAACAGGACAAAGTTGACAACGTGAAATGTGCGGTCTGATTTTCATGATAAAAGACGTACAACCAATCTCTCTCTTTCTCTCTCTCTCTCTAGCTCTCTCTCTCTTTCTCTCGCTCTCTCTCAATCTCTCTCCTACTCTCTAACTCACACCTATCTCTCTCTCTCGCACTCTCTATTGCTCCCCCCTCTATCTCCTTCCCCAATCTCCCTCTCTCTCTCTACCCCCTTTCTCTCTCTCTCTCTCTCTCTCTGTCTGTCACACCCTGATCTTGTTTACCTGACCTTGTGATTGTCTCCACCCCCTCCAGGTGTTGCTTATTATCCCCGGTGTATTTATCCCTGTGTTTCCTGTCTCTCTGTGCCAGTTCGTCTTGATTGCCAAGTCAACCAGCGGTTTTCCTTGCTCCTATTTTTCCCAGTTTCTGTTTGTTTCTAGTACTCCTGGTTTCGATCCTTGCCTATCCTGACTCCGTACCCCTACCTGGCCTGACCTCAAGACTGACTATTGTCTGGTACTGTTTGGACTCTGACCTGGTTTATGAACTCTCGCCTGTCCCCGACCTGCGTTTGCCTACTCCCTTTGTTACAATAAATATCGTACCTCTACCATCTGCCTCCTGTGTCTGCATCCGGGTCTCGCCCTTATACTCTCTCCTGCTCCCTCAGACCCCAACACAGCTCAGAACTGTTGAAGACTGCTCAGAAGCTCCTTTTATCTCCTTTCTCTATCCTTTCTCGAAATCCTTCATGTTTTGTGTCTGGAGGATGAAAGACCCTTATTTACCTATTCTTCCTCTATGTCCTCCTCTGTAGCTATCGGATACATCAAGCACAGACACTGTCCTGTATTTTGCCAAGGGGCAGAGAGACATTTTTGCATTTTTAAAGCAAGTTTTCTGCAGTTCTACACATTTTTCCATGAAGTGGAGAGAAAATGTTACAATACCTTTCATGCAATTCTACTTATTTTGCTATGGGGCAGAGAGACATCTCTGTCGCTTTTAAATCAAGTTTTCTGCAGTTCTACACATAAAGAACATTTACCCATTTTATAACAAATTTCATGCAATCCAACACATTTTGCAATGACATTTAGAGAAAATGTTACTATTTTCTAATACATTTAATGCCATTCTTTTTATTTTTCTATGGGGCAGAAAAACATTTTTGCAGTTTTAAAGCTAACATTCTGCGATTCAACATATTTTGCCATGAGGTTTAGAGAAAATGTTGCAATGTTATAATACGCAGAGAGACATCCTTGTTGTTTTAAATCACATTTACTGTAGTTCTACACATTTTGCCATGGGGCAAAATGGACATTTACCAATTTTATAGCAAATTTTATACAATTCTTAAAAATGTCCATGTGGCAGAGAGGCATTTTTTGCTTTTTTAAGGCAAATTTCCTGCAATCCAACACATTTGCCATGAGGTTTAGAGAAAATGTGTTATTTTATAATACAGTTCATGCAATTCTATTTATTTTGCCATGGGGCAGATAGACATTATTGCAGTTTTAAATGTTTTCTGCAGTTCTACACATTTTGCCATGAGGTGGAGAGAAAATGTTGGCATATTACAGTGGGGGAAAAAAGTATTTGATCCCCTGCTGATTTTCTATGTTTGCCCACTGACAAAGAAATGATCAGTCTATAATTTTAATGTTAGGTTTATTTGAACAGTGAGAGACAGAATAACAACAAAAATATATAGAAAAACGCATGTCAAAAATGTTATAAATTGATTTGCATTTTAATGAGGGAAATAAGTATTTGACCCCCTCTCAATCAGAAAGATTTCTGGCTCCCAGGTGTCTTTTATACAGGTAACGAGCTGAGATTAGGAGCACACTCTTAAAGGGAGTGCTCCTAACGGCAGCTTGTTACCTGTATAAAAGACACGTGTCAACAGAAGCAATCAATCAATCAGATTCCAAACTCTCCACCATGGCCAAGACCAAAGAGCTCTCCAAGGATGTCAGGGACAAGATTGTAGACCTACACAAGGCTGGAATGGGCTACAAGACCATCGCCAAGCAGCTTGGTGAGAAGGTGACAACATTTGGTGCGATTATTCACAAATGGAAGAAACACAAAAGAACTGTCAATATCCCTCGTCCTGGGGCTCCATGTAAGATCTCACCTCGTGGAGTTGCAATGATCATGAGAACGGTGAAGAATCAGCCCAGAACTACACGGGAGGATCTTGTCAATGATCTCAAGGCAGCTGGGACCATAGTCACCAAGAAAACAATTGGTAACACACTACGCCGTGAAGGACTGAAATCCTGCAGCACCCGCAAGGTCCCCCTGCTCAAGAATACATTTACATGCCCGTCTGAAGTTTGCCAATGAACATCTGAATGATTCATAGGACAACTGGTGAAAGTGTTGTGGTCAGATGAGACCAAAATGGAGCTCTTTGGCATCAACTCAACACACCGTGTTTGGAGGAGGAGGAATGCTGCCTAAGACCCCAAGAACACCATCCCCACCGTCAAACATGGAGGTGGAAACATTATGCTTTGGGGGTGTTTTTCTGCTAAGGGGACAGGACAACTTCACCGCATCATTTGACGGGGCCATGTACTGTCAAATCTTGGGTGAGAACCTCCTTCCCTCAGCCAGGGCATTGAAAATGGGTCGTGGATGGGTATTCCAGCATGACAATGACCCAAAACACACAGCAAAGCCAACAAAGGAGTGGCTCAAGAAGAAGCACATTAAGGTCCTGGAGTGGCCTAGCCAGTCTCCAGACCTTAATCCCATAGAAAATCTGTGGAGGGAGCTGAAGGTTCGAGTTGCCAAACGTCAGCCTTGAAACCTTAATGACTTGGAGAAGATCTGCAAAGAGGAGTGGGACAAAATCCCTCCTGAGATGTGTGCAAACCTGGTGGCCAACTACAAGAAACGTCTGACCTCTGTGATTGCCAACAAGGGTTTTGCCACCAAGTACTAAGTCATGTTTTGCAGAGGGGTCAAATATTTATTTCCCTCATTAAAATGCAAATCATTTTATAACATTTTTGACGTGCGTTTTTCTGGATTTTTTTGTTGTTATTCTGTCTCTCACTGTTCATATAAACCTACCATTAAAAGTATAGACTGATAATTTCTTTGTAAGTGGGCAAACGTACAAAATCAGCAGGGGATCAAATACTTTTTTCCCCCCACTGTATATCTTTCATACCATTCTACTTATTTTGCCATGGGGCAGAGAGACATCTTTCCCGTTTTAATTCAAATTTTCTGCAGTTCTACACATTTTACCATGGGGAAAAAAGAACATTTACCAATTTTATAACAAATTTCATGCAATTCTTCAAATTTTTCAATGTGGCAGAGAGACATTTTTGCAGTTTTAAAGCTAATTTCCTGCAATCCAACACATTTGCCATGAGGTTTAAAGAAAAATGTGCTATTTTATAATACAGTTCATGCAATTATATTTATTTTGCCATGTGGCAGAGAGACGTTTTAAAGCAAATGTTTGGCAGTTCTACACATTTTGCAATGGGGCAGAGAGAACATTTTGTAATTGTATAAGACATGTCATGCAGTTCTTCAAATGTTTCCATGTGGCAGAGATACATTACTGCAGTTTTAAGGCAAATTTTCTGCAATTCTACAAATTTGTCCATGTGGCAGAGCTAAAGAAAATGGAGTTTGAAACCTAATTTGATGCAATTATACACATTTTGCCATGGAGCGGAGAGAAAATGTTGCATTTTTATAAAACATTTAATAGAAATGTACTTATTTTGCCATGGGGCAGAGATACATTTTTTGTTGTTTTAAAGCAAGTTATCTGCCATGGGGCAGAGAGAACATTTAACAATTTTATAACACATTTCATACAATTCTACTCATTTTGCCATTGGGCAGATTTTTTTACTTTGCAGTTTAAAGCAGGTTTTCTCAGTTCTACACATTTTGCCATGGGGAAGAGGGAATATTTTGCAGTTTTATGAGAAATGTTGTACAATTCTACAAATTTTGCCATGTGGCAGAGATGTTTTTTTACAGTTTTAAAGCAAATTTCCTGCAAATCTACACATTTTGCCATTATGCCATGTTAATGATACAGTATCTGAGTGAGAGTGAATAATTAAATCAATGGGGGCCCCTGGAGGTCAGGGACACTGGGCACTTGCCCTGTGTGCCCAGTCAGTATTTGGCCATTATTACTACAAGTTTAGATAACTGTCTAGACTAACTTACCAATCTAAAATTTGTTAGCTGACATGGCTAGTTGAGTGACTGACAAAATAAGAGAGAAACTGCTGATGCACAAATTTCGAACTTACAACTGGTGTATTCTACTATTCTAACTCTCAACAATAAGTTGAGACCCAGACTGAGTTCCTAAAAGAATAGCTTACGTCGCTTATGCCTAGAAGCCGGCACTGAGGTTAGTGTCCTCCACCTGTAGGTCTTCTCGGCTGGGGCCTCAACCTTCATCTCAACCTCTGAAAGCACTTTAGACCACTATTCAAGCTCAATCTATCAGTTAGTATGCTGTAGCCCTTAGTGTTAGAGTGCAGGTCTCCATTTAAAACACAGTCATTGTCCCAGGGGTCTCATCAGTTTGATTAGAAGTATCCACCCCATAACATTCAAGAGAGCTAGGCTATGATTAGAGAGGTATTAGGGATTCGTATCTGTGTTTGTGTGTATTGTGTTTTTACTTAGGTTGTGTTGTTTTTCACATTTTTTGTATATGTTTTTTAACATTTGTTAAGGACTATTAGAACACTAGCCCTTTGAGAGCTGAAAGAGATCCTAATAAAAATAAAATCCATCAAACCTTCAGCTTTTGCTTGGGCATCACCTACTGGACACAAGATGGACTTGCAGTCTGGCATGCAGCTCATGGCCACACTGTATGCCACTGTAAATCTGTGGGGTTGTAGGTCTTGCAGTTGGAGAAGCTGACACAGTGTTCAATCATCTTTGCATTAGACTGCAAACTTCATGATGGGACTCTTAGTGCAAACTTAATGTTGGGACTGCATAACTTATCAGGTGAAATAGAGAACTAAAAAGGGGAGAGGGGAATAGCAACAAGCCCACACACTATATCATGGCAGCTCTGAATCTTCTACCCAGAAGCCCTTACAGGAGGAGCCAAATAGAATATAGATATCAATGCATGTCAAAATAAAAGTCTTACATATTACACGCCTCACAGTATTGAATAGAAATAACTGTTTTTATGCTGGTATACAGGTTAAAGTAAAACTATTTTATGATAGAGGCATTTTCCAACATTGCATTTATTGTTACATTTTTTAGGCTATAAATGTCATTTCATTTTGAAACATGGAATAGAAACACGATTTTAGGATGAAATGTTATTTGAAAAAAATGTATTTGGAGGCAAAAGGTCCCAAAAACAATTCTAAGAACATCACATACACTATTGACATATGTACATAATGAGTCCAAGGCTTAGGGTGGCAGTTTCGGTGAACCCCCCCTTCCCTCTACTGGAAGTAGCAAATCAAACAAATTGGATGCATTATCATTACTCTAATTTTCAAGTAATAACATATCCAGATTCCAGTGTAAATTGACTGTGGCTACTTACATCCCCCTTGCCCCTTACATTTTAGTCATTTAGCAGACACTCTTATCCAGAGTGACTTACAGTAGTGAATGCACACATTTCATACATTTTTTTTTCCCCGTACTGGTCCCCCGTGGGAATCAAACCCACAACCCTGGCATTGCAAACACCATGCTCTACCAACTGAGCCATACATTGACTGCCCCAAAAAAATGATTGGTGGATACTGTGTGTTACATGAGTTCACCAGAATAGCCATGGGGGTTAGCCTGATCCCAGATCTGTATGTGTTGTAGCTCACTCCTCTGACTATCATTGTCACCACAGCAGAGAGGAGTTGGCTAAAGCGCAAAGTGATCGAGAGTCAGGCTACATGGAGGCCGTTGGTCCAAGTAGATTCACACCTGAAACAATCTCAAAGCAGTGTTGTGCAGTATGGATGATGTTTCATGTTTTTAAACCTTGGTGGGAAAAAAGAACAACGTACCATTTTTCCAGGGGTATAGGGAAACCATGATCAGAGCAGTTGATCCCGACGCAGCAAATATCTTTACACCAAAACCCAGCCAAACAGACAAGATAATCGACACATTTCCATGGTTAGATGTGGATGAATTCTACAGTAGAAGCAGTGATAGGTGAGTGAGGGTGGTCATTCAGACGTTAATCCCCGTCGTCGGCCTCTGATGTAGCCAGGAGCTCCTCTGTCTGTTGATTGGTGGGGATGCCCACAGGAGGGAGGAGTTTACGCCCTGAGCTCTGGACATGTGGAGGTGATCCAGGGGGTGGAGCTGAGGGCATGACAGGTGGCTGAGCAGAGGGCTTGAGTGGGGTGGCAGGGGGTGAGGGCACAGGGGTACGAGGGTATTTGCGAACGGGCCGGGTGGGTGCCTCGGGTGAGTGGGAGGACAGTGGGAGGGGGCTGGGGTAACCAGGCGGGGCGAGGTCTGAGGGGCTGATGGAGTTGGCTGAACAATCATCCTCACCTTCGAGACTCTCCTGGAATAACAACAATGAAGGAATAGAGTTAAGCAGAAAAAATTAAGGGAAAACTAACAACATTCTTGAAAATAAACTAGTCTTCAGTAATTGAAAAATCTGTGACTTACATCTTCGTTGACAACATAAAGAGCCATTGGGCTCCTACGGCCATGGGTTCCATGGGTTTCATGGGCTATTGTTTTTGGCACCACATCAACTGCAAATTAAAGAATGTGTGAACAACTGTACAAACTAAGAAATGTGTGTAGGCCACAGGTGGCCGGTGGCACCTTAATTGGGGAGGACCGGCTCATAGTAATGGCTGGAACGGAATTAATGGAATGGTATCGGACACATCAAACACATGGTTACCATGTGTTTGAGACCATTCCATTTACTCCATTCCAGCGATTATTATGAGCCATCCTCCCCTCAGCAGCCTACTGTGGTGTAGGCCTACTCTGCAAAAAAATGTGTATTGACTATAACTTTGCCATGAAATCTACCCATCTAAAAAGGTTTGCATTCAAATATCTGTAATAGGAAGAATAAATAAACGAAATAATTAGCGTGGGGAACAAAGAACATCACACATTCAAAAAGCACTGTCAAAAGCTCACATTCCTCTCTCCCCTTACCATCATGACTGATGTCACTCCTCTCTACATATACTGGAGATCTCTGCAACATGGCTGCCATAGCAGCCCGCCGCTTCTTTCTTAAACCCAATGAGAGACAAATAGGAGATGAGTGCTTCACATGTATACTCGTGTAGTGTTTACAATCATGGTAAAAGTTTTGAGAATTACACAAATATTAATTTTCACAAAGTCTGCTGCCTCAGTTTGTATGATGACAATTTGCATATACTCCAGAATGTTATGAAGAGTGAACAGATGAATTGCAATTAATTGCAAAGTCCCTCTTTGCCATGCAAATGAACTGAATCCCTCAAAAACATTTCCACTGCATTTCAGCCCTGCCACAAAAGGACCAGCTGACATCATGTCAGTGATTCTCTCGTTAACACAGGTGTAAGTGTTCTCGAGGACAAGGCTGGAGATCACTCTGTCACGCTCATTGAGTTCGAATAACAGACTGGAAGCTTCCAAAGGAGGGTGGTGCTTGGAATCATTGTTCTTCCTCTGTCAACCATGGTTACCTGCAAGGAAACACGTGCCGTCATCATTGCTTTGCACAAAAAGGGCTTCACAGGCAAGGATATTGCTGCCAGTAAGATTGCACCTAAATCAACCATTTATCGGATCGTCAAGAACTTCAAGGAGAGCAGTTCAATTGTTGTGAAGAAGGCTTCAGGGCGCCCAAGAAAGTCCAGCAAGCGCCAGGACTGTCTCCTAAAGTTGATTCAGCTGCGGGATCAGGGTACCACCAATACAGAGCTTGCCCAGGAATGGCAGCAGGCAGGTGTGAGTGCATCTGCACGCACAGTGAGGCGAAGACTTTTGGAGGATGGCCTGGTGTCAAGAAGGGCAGCAAAGAAGCAGCTTCTCTCCAGGAAAAACATCAGGGACAGGCTGATATTCTGCAAAAGGTACAGGGATTGGACTGCTGAGGATTGGAGTAAAGTCATTTTCTCTGATGAATCCCCTTTCCGATTGTTTGGGGCATCGGGAAAAAAGCTTGTCCGGAGAAGACAAGGTGAGCGCTACCATCAGTCCTGTGTCATGCCAACAGTAAAGCATCCTGAGACCATTCATGTGTGGGGTTGCTTCTCAGCCAAGGGAGTGGGCTCACTGACAATTTTACCTAACAACACAGCTATGAATAAAGAATGGTACAAACACATCCTCCAAGAGCAACTTCTCCCAACCATTCAGGAACAGTTTGGTGACAAACAATGCCTTTTCCAGCATGATGGAACACCTTGCCATAAGGCAAAAGTGATAACTAAGTGGCTCGGGGAACAAAACATCGATATTTTGGGTCCATGGCCAGGAAACTCCCCAGACCTTAATCCCATTGAGAACTTGTGGTCAATCCTCAAGAGGTGGGTGGACAAACAAAAACCCACAAATTCTGACAAACTCCAAGCATTGATTATGCAAGAATGGGCTGCCATCAGTCAGGATGTGGCCCAGAAGTTAATTGACAGCATGCCAGGGCAAATTGCAGAGGTCTTGAAAAAGAAGGGTCAACACTGCAAATATTGACTCTGCATCAACTTGCCGTAATTGTCAATAAAAGCCTTTGACACTTATGAAATGCTTGTAATTATACTTCAGTATTCCATAGTAACATCTGACAAAATATCTAAAGACACTGAGGAAGCAGACTTTGTGAAAATTAATATTTGTGTCATTCTCAAAACTTTTGGCCACGACTGTACATTCTGTCTCCTTGAGAACATCTAAAATGCTGCATACAGTGTAATTCTAGCCTGGTCCAAGATTTGTTTGTGCTGTATAGCGACAACATTGACAACAACCATCGGAGTAGGCTATACAGCACAAACAGTTCTGGCACCAGGCTAGTGGGATACCATTATCACTGCATTTTAAACAACAGAGATATAATCCCTCCCACACGATGCTATCGTTGTCAGAACCTTAGTGTAACATTGGACATGCGCCTGCAGGACTGCAGAGTAGTCGAGAGCTAGGCTAGGGGATTACGATTCTAGCCGCCTGCTCCTTGCCTAGTGCTTAACTCTGTTCCTTGAAACGTATCAAACAGAATAGGAAGATGGAGGCATAATGTGGAACCCTTACTTTTTAGAGGGCTTCCAGCAGGCGCACACTGTCACCAGGGTGATGAGGAGGAAAATGCCCCCGGTGGTAAGGATGATATACAGGGAACTCCGTCCTGGCAAAGGAATGAAGCCTGTGGTCAACAGAGTAGCCCTTTCTCACACACCGTAAACACTTCCCCACTGTACAAGCAAAGAGTCCACTCGGACTAGACAAAGATATCACCTCTCGGACTCTGGAAATTAGCTACACTCTCCTCTTTCTCTACTATAGGCCTATCTTAACACACTCCACTGTAGAACTTTTAGTGGAGACCACAATAACATCTAATAAAATGGAACCGTTTCAGAATGAGTAAAAATGCTAGGTTCTCCTAGTCTGGAACTGGATCTGTTTGTGCTGTCTTGCCAACGTTTGGCGCAACAATGACCATAAGAGTTGGCAAGACAGCACAAACAGATCTGGAACCAGACTAAGGTTTTCCATCACTAGCTGTGCCAGCCAAGTCTGTGTGTGAAAGCTAGGATTGTAAAGTGCTGCTTTGAGGCTTTTTACAGGGCTGTATGTAAGGAGAGAAAACAGGACCCTTATGGGGCTAACTGATCTCTTGTCGCACTGTTGTAGCATCCCAAATGGCACCCTATTTCCTATATAGTGCCATTTGTTACACAGCCCTTGTCTCAGTTGGGGGAAAATGAAGTAAGGATTAGTATGCTCCACTGGGGCAAGACCTCAGCTCCACCAGCTTCCTTTATCTACTGGCCCTCATAAGTAACTCAAGCTTTTCACTGGATTTCTCTCTCTCTCTCTCTCTCTCTCTCTCTCTCCCATCAATTAAGTTTCTTCATAATGAACGTCATCTCAACCTTTCCCTGACAGGTACAGTACCAGTCGAAAGTTTGGATACTCATTCAACAGTTTTTCTTTATTTTTAATATTTTTTGCATTTTATAATTAAAGTGAAAACATCAAAACTATGAAATAACACTTATGGTATCATGCAGTAACCAATAAAAAAGAGATTAAACATATCAAAACATATATTTCTTTATTTGAACTATTTCCTACACGTCAAACTATGAAATAATACATAAGGAATCATGTAGTAACCAAAAAAGTGTTAAACAAATGAATATATATTTTATATTTAAAATTCTTCAAATAGCCACCCTTTGCCTTGATGACAGCTTTGCACACTCTTGGAATTCTCTCAACCAGCTTCATGAGGTAGTCACCTGGAATGCATTTCAATTAACAGATGTGTCTTGTTAAAAGTTCATTTGTGGCATTTCTTTCCTTCTTAATGCGTTTGAGCCAATCAGTTGTGTTGTGACAAGGTAGGGTTTGTATACAGAAGATAGCCCTATTTTGTAAAAGATCAAGTCCATATTATGGGAAGAACAGCTCAAATAAGCAAAGTGAAACAACAGTCCATTATTACTTTAAGTCATGAAGGTCAATCAATATGGAACATTTCAAGAACTTTGAACGTTTCTTCAAGTGCAGTCGCAAAAACCATCAAGCGCTATGATGAAACTGGCTCTCATGAGGACTGCCACAGGAAAGAAAGACCCAGAGTTATCTCTGCTGCAGAGGATAAGTTCATTAGAGCCTCAGAAATCGGCAATTAACGGCACCTCAGATTGCTGCCCAAATAAATGCTTCACAGAGTTCAAGTAACAGTCACATCGCAACATCAACTGTTCAGAGGAGACTGCGTGAATCAGGCCTTCATGATCAAATTGCTCTAAAGAAACCACTACTAAAGGACACCAATAAGATGAAAAGACTTGCTTGGGCCAAGAAACATGAGCAATGGACATTAGACCGGTGGAAATCTGTCCTTTGGTCTGATGAGTCCAAATGTTATATTTATGGTTCCAACCACCATGTCTTTGTGAGACACAGAGTAGGTGAATGGATGACCTCTGCATGTGTGGTTCCCCCTGTGAAGCATGAAGGAGGAGGGGTGGTGTTATGGTGCTTTGCTGGTGACACTGTGATTTATTTAGAATTCAAGACACACTTAACCAGCATGGCTACCACAGCATTCTGCAGCGATAAACCATCCCATCTGGTTTGGGCTTAGTGGGACTATCATTTGTTTTTCAACAGGACAATGACCCAAAACACACCTCCAGGCTGTGTAAAGGCTATTTGACCAAGAAGGGGAGTGATGGAGTGCTGCATCGGATGACTTGGCCTCCACAATCACCCGACCTCAACCCAATTGAGATGGTTTTGGGATGAGTTGGACCGCAGAGTGAAGTAAAAGCAGCCAACAAGTGCTCAGCATATGTGGGAACTCCTTCAAGACTGTTGGAAAAGCATTCCAGGTGACTACCTCATGAAGCTGGTTGAGAGAATGCCAAGAGTGTGCAAAGCTGTCATCAATGCAAAGGGTGGCTACTTTGAAGAATCTCAAGTATAACATATATTTTGATTTGTTTAACACTTTTTTTGTTACTACATGATTCCATATGTGTTATTTCATAGTGTTGATGTCTTCACTATTATTCTACAATGTAGACAATAGTAAAAATAAAGAAAAACCCTAGAATGAGTAGGTGTGTCCAAACTTTTGACTGGTACTGTACATGTTGAAGCAATCAAGATAAATATCCTTACTAGGGAGAAAGTACTACGACTGTAGTTCTACTTACTGTAGACGGTGAGTTTGACAGGCACACTCCTCATGCTACTGATTGGGTTATCCACCGTACAGCTGTAGATGTCATCGTCTGACATCAGCACCCGGGCGATGGTCAGATACTTCCGGTCATGTGACAGGAGCAGGCGCGAGTCATTGGTCAGCACCTTTCCCCCTTTCAGCCAGCCATAGGTGGGCTTGGTGCCATCGCCGTGGGAACAGTGTAAGGTGAAGAGTTCACTCAACTCCAGCACCGAGGAGGCTATCATTTGGACGTAGGGTCTGGACACAGGTACTGGGGGGAGAATACACAACATGTCAAATAGATGTGACATAAACTGTATTCCACTGTTTAGATAGTATGCTTATCCCAGTATATGATTTGTGAAGAAATAACAAGCTACCTACTCTTTAAAGTAGGCCTTAGAAAGAACTTATAAAGGCTGCTATAAGATGTACTTTGTTTAAAGTGTGACCACACTTTTTAGCCTTACACCTCAGTCTGGAATAGCCTTATGTGATGTAAATTCACTAAGGTCACTAAGGTGAATAGTTGGTCAGTTGTTGGACTGTTTATTTTAATACGGTAGCCTGAGCCGTATTGTAAATGCGATCTCAAATACCATGCCATTTAGCAGATGCTTTTATCCAAAGCGACTTACAGTCATGCTTGCCTAAATCTTTCACATACATTGTATGTATGGGTGGTCCTGGGAATCGAAACCCACTATCCGGGTGTTGCAAGCACCATGCTTTACCAAATGAGCTACAGAGGAAACTTTCCTACCATCTACGGTGAGGTTGATGTTGAACTCCGCAGTGAAGGCATCATCCGTTATGGAGATCTCCACTTCATAGGCCCCCTCGTCAGACAGCTGCAGGTTGTGGAGGAGCAAGGTGCCGTTCTCAAACACCATGATACGGTCCCTGTACTCGGGCCGCAGGTTCCCGATGATGCTGGTGCCTATTGACTGGACTACGGTGATGGGCTGCTGCTTGTTCCTCTTCAGCTGCCACTTGATGACCGGTTGGTCGAAGCTGGTGCTGCTGTAGCTGACGGAGAGGAGGGCCTCTCCACCCAATGTGCCTCGGACCAGATGAGCCTGACTGGTGATGTTGACACCAGCCACTCTGACTGCATGGACACAGTCCAACACACGACGTTCAGTGAACACTGTGGTAGACTATACAGTGCAGGATATAGTGATCGCATGCATGCAGGACGATTTGATGGCTGTAAGTGGCTGATTACTGTCACCACATTACCTACAAGCAGAGAGATCTGGTCTAGTATAAGGTCCTAATAAAAAGTATGGATCTTTCTGATGTTTGTCTTATGTATTTATATGCCTCTCACAGATATACAGTATAAAATAAAGTCAGATAAGGGCCTATATTTTCCACTCCATTCCCTAAATTAGTCCAGGAGTAGATCTAACTTTTATTCTTGAAAGCGGACTTTTGAAATCAAGACGACTCAAGATCCAATTAAATCTACAAGTGAAAACGTCGTCCCTCAAACCTCCTCATTATTACCGCAATCAATCATTCAGTGAAAATTCAATAACAGGACAGACCCTCTCCAAACAAGCCCAACATATTACATCTGTTTTGATTTGTGTACCATTAATGGATCCCCCTTGAGCATACAGGAGGATGGCTTACAACATAACCCGCATATCATCCTTTTGTCTCGTTCCGCCCTGGAAACCACACACAGTAACGCCATTATGCTCACAGTGGACTTTCCTATAAGTCCCCACATCCTCGACCACATGTAGCCATAGGCTGAAGCCACTTATGGGCGCTGTACTTAACGGATGGGCTGTTGCTTGTCATGCTGGGGCAATAGAGAGAGAGAGAGAGCATCTGGCACCGAGCTTCCTCGGCCACAGCTCTGCTCCCTGTAGCGTGTCTGCATGGCATCGCTCGATCGCTGTGGTAACAATTTTCAGCCTGAAGGGGGTTGCCAGGGAGAGGCAGACAAAGGCCAGGATTGTTGGACTGATTTCCTCCCTCCCGTGGTATAAAAAACACTGGGAGAGACATGCTCTTTGTGATTGTAGAAGCAGGAGACACAAGGGTTCAGTGATTCTGCTAATAGTGGATGGCCACAATGACACAACACACAGCTACACAGCAGAAGCAGGCTGAGACAGGCTCTTAATGCAGAGAAACCACCACCACCACTGCCTCGCCTGGGCTCCAACTCCAAGTCCCCCAAAGCCTCTTCTCGTAATATCATAACGCTTAACCTATGCTTCCCCTACTTACATCCCAACAACAGCTCAGCTCACCAAGGCTCTTTTCACTACAGCTGTATGGCTGAATAGACCTGTGCCTTCGAGCTAAGAGGGTACACCAGGACAAAACAACTCTCACTGCCTGGGCCAATTAAATATGTTGTACAGCACTTAGCCTACTTTAACATAATATTTAATGAATTGATCAAGCACATAAAGGAACTATGGTTACAATCAAATCATGTATTATCAAACAAATCCATGTTCAAATGAATTGCTAACGAAACAATGTAAAAAATAATTTCTGAATCTAAATAGGACGGCTGTATAAATCTCAAATATCTACTTGATCGCCTTATCACTTATTACTTGACTACTATGTGATAAACATATTTGCCAATATAGTCACATATATATTCATTCAAACTATCTATTCATTCCTGATTCAGCCACTTGTTCTTTACCACATTGTGTTTCCCAAAAAGTAAATCATGAAGTTTGAAAGTGTTCACTTACCTGCCTGGAAAAGAAAGAGGCCGAAGAGTGAAAATAGCGAAGGAAACACTGTGTCTTCTTTCGAGGAAGTCTTCCTCCTCTCCTCCTTCATCTTGGGTACAGCGCTGAGTCCCTCTCCCACCCAATGGGCATGATTTGTCCACTCCAGGCACGTCCCTGAGAATGCACAAGACTGCAAGACTGGGCTCAGCTGCCTGCATACTCTGAACCCCAGCACTCAGGACCCCAGCATGAACAAAAGCACTGTGTGTGTGTCCCCTCAGCTTTGTTAGACAGAGACATAGATAAATAAGCACTGTTTTTTTATTATGGTGAGAGGCTAAAGAAGATAGCTACATTTAAATGTTGTTATTTTCTGTACTGCATTTGTATGGCTGTAAAATTTGCTATTACCAACGATGACTTCATATCTTTCAAGCGTATGTATATGGTTTCAATACATTTCAAAATATTGTTTGATTGAAAACAAGTGTATTCAGTAACAGTATCTTTATTGTCATTCCTACAGTGCTGCTCAGAATTGCTTAATAAACCAAAGGCTTTATAAAAGGACCCCACTCGGAGAAACAGAATAACTGCTCTTGAAAAACAACTAACTACTCTCCCCAACTACTGTCCCCACCCCCTGCCCAACCCCCCTCCAGACTCACACTCTAAATAAGAGAGAAACAGTGATTATGTATTAGTCCACACCTTAAAAAACTGTTTTGCAATGAAAACAAGCAATTCTTTTTGGACAAATTCAGGTTAGTCCCTCCCTGTCATGGCCCATTTGCTTCCGTTTGGTTATTAGTGCATACACCCCAGATGTAAGACGATGGGAAGAGAAGTATGGGAAGTACTCAGAAAAACATTCAATGTGTTCCCAATGTGGCCACTAGGTGGTGCATTAAAATCTGGAAATCAATGAGCACAGAAATAATACACAGAAATAATACACAGAAATAATACACTGGAGATATGAACAATAAAGGATACCATGATTGATGTTGTTATAACATGTTTTGATATTTCTGATCATCTTATCATTGTAACAATACCTGCAATTCAGCTTCTTGTTGCAGCGTGTACACTGCAGTTCAGACAAATAAAAAGTATGTTCTCTCTCTGGGCTGTCTTCAGAAAGTATTCACAAGTCAAGTATCCCTTGACTTTTTCCACATTCCACATTTGTTGCGTTACAGCCTGAATTTAAATGTATTCAATTGAGATGTTTTGTCACTGGCCTACACACAATACACCATAATGTCAAAGTGGAATTTTGTTTTTTGAAATAGTAAAACAAAAATAATAATGAAAAGCTGGAATGTCTTGAGTATTCAACCACTTTATAATGGCAAGCCTAAATAAGTTCAGGAGCAAAGGTTTGATTAATAACTCACATAATAAGTTGCATGGATTCACTCTGTGTACAATGTTTAACATAATTTTTGAATGACCACCTCATCTCTGTACCCCAGACATATAATTATCTGTAAGGTCCCTCAATCGAGCAGTGAATTTCAAACACAGATTGAACCACAAAGACCAGGGATGTTTTCCAGTGCCTCGCTGAGAAGGGCAACTATTGGTAGATGGGTAAAAAAAATACAAAAGCAGACATGGAATATCCTTTGGGGTGGCAGGTAGCCTAGTGGTTTGAGTGTTGGGCCAGTAACTGAAAGGTTGCTAGATCGAAACCACGAGCTGACAAGGTAAAAAATCTGTCATTCTGCCCCTGCACAAGGCCATCATTGTAAATAAGAATTTGTTCTTATTAATTGATTTGCCAATGTAACAGTGTAGGTTCCGTCCCTCTCTTCGCCCCAACCCGGGCTCGAACCAGGGACCCTTGCACACATCAACAACTGACACCCCACGAAGCATCATTACCCATCGCGCCACAAAAGCCGCGGCCCTTGCAACGCAAGGGGAAACCCTACTTCAAGTCTCAGAGCGAGTGACGTCACCGATTGAAACGCTATTAGCGCGCACCACCGCTAACTAACTAGCCATTTCACATCGGTTACACCTAGTTAAAAAAATATATAGATATATATCCCTTTGAGCATGGTGAAGTTATTCATTACACTTTGGATGATGAATCAATACACCCAGTCATTACAAAGATACAGGTGTCCTTCATAACTCCTAGAGGAAAACCTGGTTCAGTTTGATTTCCACCAGAAACTGGGAGATGAATTCACATTTCAGCAGGACAATAACCTAAAACACAATCCAAATCTACACTGGAGTTGCTTACCAAGAAGACAGTGAATGTTCCTGAGTGGCCGAGTTACAGTTTTGACTTAAATATGCTTGAAAATCTATGGCAAGACCTGAAAATGGTTGTATCAATGATCAACAACCAATTTGACAGAGCTTGAAGAATGTTGAAAAGAGCAAGGGGCAAAGTTGCACAATCCAGGTGTGGAAAGCTCTTAGACTTACCCAGAAAGACTCATAGCTGTAATCGCTGGCATAGGTGATTCTAAGATGTATTGACTCAGGGGGTTGAATACTTATCTAAAGATATATTAGTGTTTAATTTTTCATTCATATTTTTGAAATGTTCGAATTTTTCTTCCACTTTGACATCACAGATTATTTTGTGTAGATCGTTGACAAGAAATGACAATTACATCTATTTTAATCACATTTTGTAACACAAACAAAATGTGGGATAAATCAAGGGGTGTACTTTCTGAAGGCACTGCACATGCAAACAACAGATATCAATATCACTGATAAGCAAAGCAGTGTCAGGCTAAACACCTTACCATAAAGGCTGTCACCATCATCACAACTGTATTCCTCCTGCCGCTCAATGCTCAGTCTCAGAATTTATACACCTGCAATAAGCACATGTCACGGCAGATTGTCTGATTCCAGACTTACACTTACACTAAATCGATTCATGTTTAGATTGAGTATTTGGTAGTTTTGGCTTCAAGAGCCAATTCGCCTTTAAACAGAGCATGTGATGTCCTTGGACTACAAGGAGTAACGTTAACATGATATAACCTCTCAGCCTTCTACTTGTCTATCAGACAATATTGACAAAACTTCAATATGAGTTTGGATTGATGCAGAGACCATCAGTGATGTACTGTACATTGCACCATATGTCATGTCCATAGGGGAAATCCCTATGATTACATTCTGCCTTACTGTTTATTCAACAAAGGCAGTGTAATAAACCTAGAAGTGGAATGTCAGAACTAGCCAACCCAGCAACCGTTGGAATCTTTCACCCATAGTAGAACCAGGGCCGGCTCCAGGCATAAGTGATATAAGCGGTCGTTTAGGACCCCCGGCCATTTATTTTATAATATTTTTTTAATGAACTCAGTTGGGGTCTCAACTTACTGTTGAGAGTAAAAATAGTAGAATTCACAAAGGGTAAGTTTGAAATTTAGTTTTGCATTAGCAGGAAATTCGCTTTAAAACTGAACAAATGTCTCTCTGCCCCATGTCAAAATGAGTAGAATTGCAGAAAATGAACTTTAAAACCTTTTCTCTCCACTGTCGAGAGAGAGGGGGGGGGGGGGGGGGGGGGGGGGTCTGCAACCAATTCTTACTTAGGGCCCCCAAAAGGCTAGAGCGAGCCCTGAGTAGAACTCTCACAGGGTCCCTGTATTCAAACTCCTCTGTAGTAAGCCATCAAAGCCTGGAGGGCTGAGACACACAATCAGACTCTATCTGACTGACTCTGTCTTCTTGAGCCCTGGGTAAAAGCACCCCTCTCTCTCCCTCTCATCTTCTAACGGTTCCTAAATCAAGGGAAACACTTGCTGTCAATATATAACAGAGAGTATGAGGGGCCATCTTCTGCTCATGTATAAGACACACTGTCACACACGATATCAGAGAGAAGTCACACAGCAGTTCTCTGTCGACCAGACTATAGTTAAGTCACAGAGACTGGACGTGGACATGGAATCCTTTTCAAAGGCTGATATGTTGTCCAATTTTGCCAAACGAGCTGATCTGTTTGGGCAAAAGACCGATTAGTGGAAAAAGATGAGAATTAGGCTGACTGTGTACACGTAGCTTCATACATGCAGTGTGTATGACTCTTGTGATGACAGCAAGGAAGAACTTTAGCCCAATGGTACATGGTAGAGCTAGTGTGTCCCTTTTCAGTATGGGCTGAGCGATCCAGTAATCAGTGAAATTCATATTGTGTTCAATCGCACCCCCAATGACCCACAGTTTGGATAACCTAGAAATCTAGCGCACCAAGCATCTCAGAGTAGGAATGCTGATCTAGGATCAGTTTAGCCTTTTAGATCATAATGAATAAGATTACATGGGCAGGAGGGACCTGATCCTAGTTCAGCCCTCTTACTCTTAGACGCTTTATAAATACGAGCCCTGTCGTTAAAGAGTGAGGTCGTAGACATGATGATGATGATGATGACCGTGATGACCAATAGCGCCCTCTGCTGTTGAGTTTGACTTACTTCCACCACTAATTGCTGCCCAGGAGAACACAGCGATTGCACTGACAAGCTGTGAGGGAACCAAGCGAGCGAATCAATCCAGATTAACATTTTAAAAATAGACTATCAGACTTTCATTTGATGCAAGTTTCAAACACCCAGACTGATTGTTTTCCTCCACAACATTCACCAGCCCTTAAAGGACTAAACACAACCACATATGTTTAAAAATATATATTTTACATTCAAAATGAGATCAAAATAGATACCAAATTTCAGATATTGCATTCTGTCTCAGCTGAAGTATTTTATTTCTGGAACAGTTTGTCTGCATTGAAAAACATTGATTAACAAATTGTTGTATTTGGATGCTGTTAATCTTTCCATGGTGAAATACTCTTTTGGACAAAGCTGTCCATCAAACTCTTTTTAGAAATTCATTTACAGTTCCCTGTGGCTGAAGTGCTGTTTGGAGGTGTCTGTCTGGCGTATTGATTCTACAGTCAGTGTCATTAGGCAGCTGTGTCTGGACACCTGTGGGAACCATGGGAGAGGTGGTGAGGCGCCGTGTCAAGCTGAGAAACTAGTGCTGTCTTCTGTGGCTTTGTGTTGCCATGGAAAACCAGCAGAACGTCTCTTTAATGCCTTATCACTCAGCAGCCGGTGACAGAACCCATTTCGAGGGGGGAGAGAGATTCCTTCGGTGCCTCTGTGTGGCTGGGCTGAGCTAAGATGTGTGTGGGAGTGAGCGTGGGTTAGCTGTGAGTGAGTCTTATGCTTCCTCCTTCCATATCTCAACCCTGCTCTTTTCTCATATGGAGAGAGAAGGCAACAGAAAGAGCACCTCAGCCAATGAAACATCACTGACTATGAATGTAACTTTTTCGACTAAAGGAGTATCAAGATTCACTTTAAAGAACATCGCTGACACAACCTGTCCTTTGTTGCTTTGAGATTGTTATGAAAAGCGCTATAGAAATGTAATCAATTATGTAATGTAATCTATTATTATTAATTATTTACTATTATTTGTAAGATGATAAGATATTTGACAGCAGTCTAACAGGTGATGCACCTGTTGAAATGTGAGACACAATGAAAATGTTTTTCAGAGGAAAATAATGATATGTATTATATTCAAAGCTGCAACATGAATGGAAACTGGGGAAAGATGAGATTCTGTTCAACCAACCAAACAATCAAGCAAGTCTCCTACTTGTCATGTGATGTGAGTTATTCCTGGCGTTCCCCTACAGAGAAAGCTTTTCACGGAAGACCAGTTTACCATTTGTTTCAGTTTAGTGGTGGGAAGACTTTCCAATTAACAGCTATGCTTATGCTGCATTACGGTTCAGTGAAAAAATAACAGGTTGAGTGAAAAAAAAAATGTTCTGTCTTGAGATTGCGTTCCCTACGTTACTTTTGGAATCCATTTAACTCTTAAAGGGGAAGTTCAGATTACAATTTTTCCTGGACCATAGACTACTTTCAGGGTGAGTAACCATCTAACATCAAGTTGTAAAATCCTGAACGTTCCCTTTAAAACTAGGGTTGATGCATTCTATGAAACACCATTCAATATCGGGTGATAGATCATGTTCTGTCATAATTTGTTGTCAGCGTGATCATGTTTGCTTGAAGACTCTGCTGTTATTATTGATTCGTTCCATAATCCTAGCTCAATAACCTTGGATACAGTCATTTGTGGGTCAAGCGTTAATGACTGCTTCTACATATAAATTACTCATATTTTTCAAACACTCATCACCATATCCATGAGTGGGTAAGGATCAGGGTCAAGACTTGTTTTTGTTATGAATTATATATGGTGCTCTGAACAGCTGAAAATGATTTCCTACACAAACATTTGATATGGATTTATTGATTTACAACTGTTATTCTTTTACAATGATTTAATTAAATCTGTTCATGAAGCATGATGATAATCAGGGGTTGGAACCGGTTCAGGGAACAGAACCGAAAACCAGAAAATAACCCAAAAATATGAGGAACAGAATCAGAACTGTGAAAGAAAGTGATCTATACCGTTCTGGAACAGGACAGTTCATTTAAAAGCATGGTGACCGGTTAATAACGTTATTTTACATTCCAGGCATTTTTTTTCAGTCCCATAAAAAAATGCAACAATGTGCCTTTGCAAAGCCCTCACTCCGTCACTCAAAAACTTATTCCAGTGTCTGCCTGCCAGCTGAAAATCTTTGCCAGTGCGTCTGCATGTGTAGGCAACCTGCCCCTCTCCCTCCGAAGCTTAGTCTACTGTAGCCTACTGACGTTACAAGCGTGATTCAGAAATTCAGATTTATAATTAGAGAAGAATGGATTCAGTTTTTCGATGCTAGTTACAGATACTATCACGTTTCACATTAGATTTATTAACTACAAAAAGGTATGATGTGTTTTTAATTCTGGTGCCACTCTGCACACACAAGCTTGTTAGAAAGCTAGCTAGCTAGCTCTGGTCCAACTTTAAGCCAACACTCGGAAGTTCAAAGACATTCAAAGTTCCTCCATAGAAACCGCTCCTATGTAGGAATAATGATGTGGCCCTAATTCAGATAATGCATGTCATAATAATGCCCAGCGCTTCAAGTCAAGCCTCCCCCTCCAGCATTTCTCGCTCTCTCCCCACCTGCAAAATTTCAGTTGCATCTCATGCCCCTACACGTGACCGTCCATCGCGCATGTTAACAACTGTAGCCAGCCTAACGGCTGCCTAAGCTGCGAAGGCTAAAACAACTATAGCTTGCCCACTCCATAGCAAGCTGCTCTATCCGCACTAATTGGTGAAGTCATTTAATGTTGAGCTAATGTAAAAAAATATATATATTTCAGAGGTTTATAAAAGAACAGAAATGAAAGTTATATACTTGTAATTTTTTGGGGTAAGAACCGGTTCAGAACTTCATTTTGCAGGTCGGAACAGTGGAATGGAAATTAAAAAAAATGATGGTTCTGTTCAGAACGAAACGATTGGAAAATAATTTGGGTTCCAACCCCTGATAATAATACCACCTGATTTAGGTCAATAGTTTAGCAATTTCTCTAAGGATAAAGCTTAACGTGAGTACTACTATCCGCAAATAAACTATAGTACATAGTACTGCATGCTTACTGTGTTGGAAGATCTGATGTGGAGAAAATGGGGACGCTGACCAATATGTGAAAGTGATTCCATTATTCATTATGGTGCACAACACTTAAAAGACTACAAATCTAAATAACAATACATTAATTATCAACTTAAATAGTATGCCTTCCAATAACCAATAAGGGTCTCTACCTCCCTTTTAGCGATATTGTGTACACCAGAAATAATGAAATAGTAATTATACAAGCACCTGAAGCAACATAGAAACAAGCATTCCAGCGGTTGACGTGCGTTCATAATGCATAATTGTACACAAACTTTATATTAGACTCAAATTAGGCCTGTTTAGCATGAGAAAACAATTATTATCAGCCTCACATATCTTCTTCTAGACTAGCACACTACCAGAAGTTTCACAAGTACATGCAGTGAGAGACGCAAATTTGGGTCAAAGACCATCCACGCAGATTGGGCCTGGAAGCAGGAGTGTTAAAGAGTTCACAAATCAGATGACACATCCCAAAATCTGGATAATACACTTCTTTTTTTGTGTTACATAGAAAGTTGCTCCCCTCGAAAAAAAAGGTACAGCCACAGCCATGCCTCTTCTTCTTCTTCTTTTTTTCTTCTTCTTCTTCTTCTTCTTCTCCCTCTTCTTCTTCTTCTTCCTCTTCTTCTTCTTCTTCTTCTTCTTCTCTTCATCGAGGTCAGAGGCTTCACTGTTCCGGCACAGATGTGTCATCTCTCTCTACTCCCTCTGATCCTCCTGATACTAAAACAGACCGAAGAAGAAGCTGATTTTAGCACTGCAGATGGAATGATGAATTCATTTAGCCATTACTCACTCACACTCCATAATAAAGTGTTGACCCCAAACAGCAGCAAGGCTATAATGACATGCGCAAGATTGAGGCGTCTCACAAAAGGTGGTGATAAGCATAATAGTACTAAAAACATACTGCAACGATTCAATTGGTATTACCGATCCTGGTGAAACACTTCCTATGAATACCCTCCTTATAATGCATTATGCATAGCTCATGTGTTATTAATGAGTTTATAATGCATTATAAAAGACTGTATTCATTGGAAGTGTTACCAATAAACCAAGTGAAAAGCAGAGGCTACTCCAAGAGGGAGAGATTTAGCTGGCCCATGCCTCTACGACAAGGAACATTAATTCTACTGTGTCTCAGAGGTATAAGGCACCTGGTGTTAAAAATAATACTGCTACATAAAGATGCTTGGCAACCAAGATCTGGGTTGGGGGTTGGTGAGAAGGCTTGAATTGGAAAGTTGTTTG
Source organism: Salmo salar (assembly GCF_965601325.2). Lineage (NCBI taxonomy): Eukaryota > Metazoa > Chordata > Actinopteri > Salmoniformes > Salmonidae > Salmo > Salmo salar. The sequence continues at coordinate 46,073,760 of NC_138310.1, read as the reverse complement.
TTGGTCTTTCTCAAGGACGGGGCTAAACCCAATTCAAGTACTGTAAAGGTGAAACAACTGGACCTGGAACATACTCTAACCCCTGTCCCATGTTTTCACATACTCAACACAAAAATCAACACCAACAAATAGAACAGACACATTAAACACTGTAAACGCCACAAAATGTCCTGTCCCATTTTTTATTAAACAAAGGACGAACCAGGGAAGTGGTGGTTGCCTGTTTGCATAATATGTGCTGTTGCTGTACGATACAATGAATAAGTCAAATGCATTTTGCATTTGGGATGGGTAACACACTAATATAGTATACTCTGCCCCTGGAATCAAAACTTGTGAAATAAGCTGCAATGTACACTTTTTGATTCCTGGAAGTATTCTCGAGGCTTTAAGTCACCCACCAAAAAAACGTACACTTCAGTAGCTGATATGTTTAAACAGAAACTGACAAAAAAATGTACTGGAGCTCAACTATGAAAATACTGTGGCAAACCACTTTCAACATTTATTTGTGCAAACTGTACAGTTTTGCCCTGAATATATTTTCACCACAAAACGTGTTGATTAGATAGAAAGGCATGTCATTCACTTTATATTTGAACACTATCGCAGAATTTCTAGATAAGATTTGCCATGGTTCTGGGCACCGACACCCTATATCACACATCTGAGTTGTGATCAACATTTCTCATTCGAATGCATCCATCAATTTGAAAATATAACTAATGGAGTATTCAGTAATAATCACCTCATAAAGACATTCATTGTAGATTTCAATCAGGCACTGCAGCCTTTATGGAGTGATTAAAGATTTGGATGGAGCGTGTCACATTGCTTACATTGAAATAACTCATTAAGGACCTTTATTAGACCTCGTTAATAATGCATGGCTTTTAAATTGGTTTCAAGCTGTGTTAAATGGTGGACCTTCATGTGTCCCTGAATTATGCATACAATGTATGCATTTGATGTTGAAAACAGATCAATAAATGCATTTAATATTGTTATGGACACAAAATGGTCGTCCTGTTACTTCGCTAATAGTGTGAAAATCAGGATGTACAAGATGTAGGGGATGTCAGGGACACAAGCATCAGATCCATAACTGGTTTATCAGCCAATGTCTAAAGTGAAAGTTACTAGCTGAAAATACACTGCAATAATTTGTGTATAACTGTTATTGATGACATAGGCCTTCACCAGACTAGTCCTGAGGGGGATATCAAGGCTAATACCTGTCTAAACCGGTTTGGGTCTACGTGTGTGTGTGTGTGTGTGTGTGTGTGTGTGTGTGTGTGTGTGTGTGTGTGTGTGTGTGTGTGTGTGTGTGTGTGTGTGTGTGTGTGTGTGAGTGAGTGAGTGAGTGAGTGAGTGAGTGAGTGAGTGAGTGAGTGAGTGAGTGAGTGAGTGAGTGAGTGAGTGAGTGAGTGACTGTGTGTGTGTGTGTGTGTGTGTGTGTGTATGTGTCAGGGGACACTAGTGTCACTGACCTGTGTCCCCCTGGTTTCCGTTGAGGGCCTCACCACTGCTGCTCACTTCCTCATCCTCCTCCTCCCCCTCAGGCTTGTCAGTAGGCTTAATCTTCTTCCTGGTCATGTGACCACGGAAGCCAGCCTGGATCTTGGCAGCTGCCTTGTTGGCCTCGGGGTCATCCAGAGGTATGTCCATGATGTCCTCCTCCTCCTGGGGTTGGCTGCATTCTTCCTATAGGAGGACAAGTATATCTGAGAAATTAGGTGATTTAGAGGGGGCTTGGTTGGGGTAATGTAGCATGAGTAGGGGCCCCAGATTAAGTTTTGCCTAGGAGCCCAAAATGACTAAATCCGCCTGAGGACAACACCAGTGGATATCAGGCTGTCTATGGTTGTCAATGATATGGAAATATCCTCCTCAATTGCATCCTCAGGGTCCTAAAGGGTCCAAGGGCTTAAGTCTAGAAGGCCCTTAAATCACACTGTAACTCTACGGACAGAAGCTCTATCTTCTCTGTTGTTTTTCCTCACACCTATTGCCTTAACTTCTGCCATTGCTAAACTGGAACGGGGTAACTGCTATGTAAACAATGTTCCCAAACTGCTTAACCTGACACGCAACGCTATGCACAGAAAGGAAATACGTTTCTCTGCTTCAAAGTGATCCCCAATTTCAAAAGTTGCCAGTCAGCCAGACTGTCCATCAAGAGTGAGAAGAACATAAAGGGAATTCAACTTTAGATCTCTCAGACTCTCTCTCTCTCTGACACTCTCATAACACAAAGACAGCACCATTGTATACCATGTAGCTTATTACTGGCAGAATACACAAAGCTGGGTTGGTGAGTGGTGGGTGGGAGAGACAAGTCTCCTTATTCACAAGTGGTTACAGAACAGTGACATGGTTGTCAGCAATCATCCAAACACGTCCGCTGCACCCCACCAGTTGCTCATCCCCTCTTAAAAAATGTGGTGCATAGGCAAAACAAAGAAAGCCCACTGCACTGTAAGTAGATGCATTTGAGAGTGTCCTCAGTGAAACCCCTTAGTGTGGGAGTGTGACCACCCACTATTACAGATAGCATTCATTAGTTTTAGGTCTAACGGCTGAGTAGGATGCCAACATTCGCATATCTTACAGCAGCAGAAAGACAGGAGTGTTTTTCATTCCACCGTGAGGTTTCTCTAACGCTTCAAGGGGTTAATCTACAGTATGCTCTAAATGTGTCATCTCAATGAGCTCAAATGACAAAGAAACAAACTCATACTTTTAACAACCTATACTCATTCTGGCTATCAATATCATTCTACAATAGATATTCATAAAGTATTCATTTAAAGCATTTCAACCAATCCATATGCAAATAATATAGGATCAATTTGGCAGAAAGTTGCCTTGTGAAGAAAGCTGAAGCAGGTGCAGTAGACACCTGGTAGATCAGAGCTGGAGTTTTCAGGGCTGATGAAACAAGCAAGCCAAAAGACCATAACAAGGAAACAAATGATTTTCTGACGGTTCCTAAAATATAAAGCTCTTTCAACACATATATAAAAGCCTTCTAATAAATCCATTACCCAATTAGAATGATATAAAAAAAGCTGTAATGCTGTTAAAAAGCTGTAACGAAGGAATAGTTTTGTATAATTACTTGTTAGATATTAGTTCAGTGTATTAAGCAATACAAGTAATTTCAAGCATGTACTCACAATGTGGCAGTCCATGATGAGCAATCTTCGGATGAACTGACCTAAAATGCCTTTTGCCTGTACACTCAGTGTTGACCGAGCAAGATGTATCTCGTGTCTCCACTAGAGACGTCTCGTTCCCACTAACAGACACTCCCTAGTATACGCTTGCATAGAGTGTGTGAGAGAGAGGGTGGGAGAGAGAAAGAGAGAGTGCGAAACAACCCCCTGTAAGCACACAAACCATGTGGTCTATCTTCCCAGTCTCATTAAGGTTGATTACCTGCTGTGCTCCCACAGACCTATTGTACCCCTCACTTCAAAGACTTACCTGACCTCAAAGTACAGTATAGGACAAAGTCATCAACTAAGGGTCTCACACATTGCAAAAATCTTTTAAGTGATAATTATAAGTTATGTCCACTTTAACAGATGGTGTCTGGCCATTTGGCACATGCCACATACTGTACCATTTGGCAGACGCCAAGTAAAGTGTAACCGGAAAACCCAAGAGAAACCACGCACACAATGTACAGACATGTACAGTACATGTAGTACTGGTTTTGTTGCTCAGTTGTACACACTTAGAGGGAGAACTAAAAACCCTTTCCATCGTTCAGATCCCAGCTGCCACCACCGCCCTCGCTCATTGCCTCTGAGACAGGGAGGAGAGCGGCAAACACATCCATTTGTCCGTGTTCCTCTCTTACATGACTGCCTCCCCTGTTTCATCCCATTATGTCAATATATTATCTTTCCAAAATCCACCTGGTCACGCTTTGTTTCAGCTTTGAGTTAAAGGTCTGAAACGTACAATAAATATATTTTCTTACGGTCTGTTCCCCTCACCAGATGTATGTTGGAAATGTACGATTCTGTTTGGTTTGGGTTGTGACGTGTGTGTGTGTGTTTGTGTGATATGCGTGTGTGTGTGACATGTGATGTGTATGTGTGAGTCATTACTAGTCATCTTGTTAATCTATCAAAGCCAATTTAAGGATGAGTACAGTACAGTGACTAAACTGCCCTTTGCCTACAGATAAAGATCAGTCATAATGTCCCTGGGAATAAAGAAGAGCAAAAAAAGTGGACAAAGTCACTGGACAAGACATGTGGTATAGGTCAGAGTAGATGGCCTACATTTAAAGGTGAGAAATAGAGAAGGGATGGATATGCTGCAGATATGCTGCAGAAGTTAAGTTGCAAAATACAGTGATCCAGTGAATACAAACTAACCGGTCTCCCTTTTCTCAGTTTATTTTCCACAAGCCATATGCACAAATTCGCATTGTCTAGCAAACTATCTACTGGTAGTTCATCATGTGCATCTCCATCTTCCAGACCTTCCCTGATAAGACTAAGAGGGGGAAAGGATGGTGCAAGTTTCCATGGTAACATCCCTCTAAATCCTACTCTCCCTACCTCCCAGCCTAAGACCACATCGGCTCAAAGATATCAAATGGGTTATTGGTGACAACCCACTCGGAACACATAGGTTGAATCCACGTTGTTTCCATGTCATTTCAATGAAATGTCATTGAAACAAATTGGAATAGACGTTGAATTGACGTCTGTGCCAAGTGGGAATAGTCTAAATCATGCAATTCACATTCTCAGAAATTCACACGCTCAGAAATCTTGTTTAGGGCTCATTGATCATTTAGACTGGAATAACCAAGAACAAACAGAACATGGCACTGAAAATTCAGATCCAATATATTAGGCTATGCACAAACAAACACACGCACTAGGGTTGGACGATGTCAAACCACCGTTGGTCTATAGAAAGAAATCTCATGCTATAACTGGACGAATCATGACAAAAGATGTTGTTGAAAGTCTGGGTTGAGGCTAAGTGCATGCAAATCTTTTCTAATATTCCTTTCTGGTGAAGCTTCAGCAAGGAACGGGTTTGTGTGTGTGTCTGTGTGGCGCCCACATGACTGAGCAAAGTGACAGCTGCAACTGATGAGGAATGGGCTGTCTTCCTGTTAGGTTATAAATCATGAGCTGGATAGAAGCAAAGTCTACATTCTTCAGAACTGGATAATAATTGTTTTATTTGGCTCATCCTCCTCTCTTAATATTGTTTGTTCAATCTGTCATAAAGCTGTGACTGAGAATAGTCTATGTCTAGGCCTACAGACTCCCACTTTCATTCTTGTTCTTTCTGAAAGTGGCAACTTTAGGACAACACCTTCTTAGGCTATTATAATATTTGGAAAATAATAAGCTACTGTTCATAATTTTAACTGTCATAAAGCTTTTATGATCAGCCTAGTAGGAGGATACTTTAGTGGCAATTTGGTTTTCAACCTCGCATGATGGGATTTGTCCACACCGCAAGGATCATTTATTTCTTAATAAGCTTAAACTTGATTAAACTTGCCATTAGATGTTTCTATAGGCTAATGATATTGTTTGTTCTCTCTCATTATTAGTCGCCTGGGTACCTTATGTTTTTTTTAGATGGAACTCCGTTAGATTAATTCATTGTTTGATCTGGAGAAAGCCAAACATGCAACAATGATGAAAGCGTAGCCTAGCCCAAATTCATACTCATAGCCTATCAAATGGAAAGAGAAAGGAATATAGCCTGTTTTAAAAAAAAAGCTAGACACAAGATAGTTAAGGCATGTCCGTGATATACACAGAGTGTACAAACATTAGGAACACCTACTCTTTCCAGGACATCAGCTTGGTCTCCTACACGACGTAAGATAATACATGTAAATCAGGGTAACTCAAATTAGTATGATATGTTACATTTGGTATGGTTACATAAGACAGATGGTTACTTAAGGCAAAAACGAAAGTAGGGTGGTTGGTCGGGGTGGATGGTATAAGGCGAACGTCTAGCAACCCAAAGTTGCGGGTTCGAATCTGATCACAGACAGCTTTAGCATTTTAGCTAATTAACAGCTTTTCAACTACTTACTACTTTTTAGCTACTTTGCAACTACTTAGCATGTTAGCTAACCCTTCCCCTAACCGTAACCCTTTTAGCAAACCTTTCCCCTAACCCTAACCCTAATCTTAACCCTTTAACCTACCTCCTAAACTTAAACTTAACCCTAACCTTAACCTCTAACCCCTAGCCTAGCTAACGTTAGCCATATTGTACGTTTTGCAAAACATATCATACGAAATGGGTGATAGACATCCTAAATACATAGCAAACGAAATGTAACATATCATACTAAATGGAGTGTCTCGGACTTATGTACAGAATAAAATGAAATGCTCTGAGACCAGGTTGATGACATAGACTGACCAGGTGAACCCAGGTGAAAGTTATGATCTCTTATAGATGTCACTTGTTAAATCCACTTCAATCAGCGTAGATGAAGGGGGGGGGGGGGGGGGTGAATGGGGGTGAATGGGCGTGAATGGGCAAGACTAAAGATTTAAGGGCCTTTGAATGGGGTATGGTAGTAGGTGCCAGGCGCACCGGTTTGAGTATGTCAAGAACCGCTGGGTTTTTCACACTTAACAGTTTCCCGTGTGTATCAAGAATGGTCCAGCGCCCAAAGGACATTCAGCCAACTTGACACAACTGTGGGAAGCATTGGAGTCAACATCCCTGTGGAATGCTTTTGACACCTTGTTGAGTCCATGCCCCAACACATGGAGGCTGTTCTGAGGGCAAAAGGGGGTGCAAAAAAGACTGCTACTTGAAATGTGTCTGCTTAAGGTGAATGGATGACATTCAATGTCCCTACATGTCATCATGAGGAAGCGGAACTATTTTTGGGGCATTTTCAATCACCTCTCACTGGAGACCCCGTGTGGAGAGGTACAGAGCGATGTTGTTGATCAGAGATGTCCTTGAAGGGTTCATTTTTAATACAGCTACTTGGGACAGGAATGGGAGCAGTCTGCAAAGGACACATTTCATTAGAGTCTCTGAACCAGGTGAATAGTCTGCATAAGCTGCTACTGCTAGCATACTGCCTGCCTATACTGTCTGTTAGGGAAGATGTTTCCATTAAAAGTGTGGTTACACTGCAGACCAAACTTACGTACACTGTATAACCAAAGTGGTATATTATACAACAACAAAATTTCTGCTTGTGTCACGCTCGTCGGAAAGGACAGACCAAGGCGCAGCGTGATTGGAGTTCCACATCTTTATTTTAGTGAAACTTAAACAAACCAAGAAACAGACAATGACCGTGAAGTACCGATGTGCTACATCCACTCACTCAAAACAATATCCCACAAAACACAGGTGGGAAAAAGACTACCTAAATATGATCCCCAATTAGAGGCAACGATTACCAGCTGCCTCTAATTGGGAACCATACAACTCACCAACATAGAAATACAATGACTAGAACACCCCCCTAGTCACGCTCTGACCTAAACACCATGGAGAACCAAGGGCTTTCTATGGTCAGGGCGTGACAGCTTGCTACATGGATTTTCCCAACGACAATCTAGCTGTTATGACCAATCCAAACTGACCTGTGTCAATATATAAAACCTGCAATGGATAAATGAAATACTGAATGACAGTGGGTAAATGACTGTACTATACATAAAAATTCCCCCCAAAAATCAACAAAACATTTAACTTTACCTGGTCATAAGTCTTGTCCACGCTGTCCTTTATTTGTCCTTCTGGCATGTGCTCTGGGTTGTCATCAGCTTGGTCTGTATCCTATTTGCCAGGTCCTTTTAGTTCAGTTTCCCTGTACTCCACTGCGTCCTCCTGTTGCTCAGTTGTGTCCCCTGTCTCCTTCTCATCGTCCTCTTGCTGCAGTTCTATAGGTCTAACCTTGTTCTCCTGACCAGCTTCTCCTTGTATCTTTGAAGGACCTTATCAATATGTGTTTAAAATGTATTTTTCATCCATTTCATCATCATTGGTGTGAGGATCATCATTCTCTTGCTTATTTTCTATCTTTGTAGAATCCTGTTGCGATATGTCTTCACTGATTTCCTTCTTATTTAGATCTTTGTTCTCATGATCAGTGTCATCCTCTTGTTTCTGCTCTATTTCAGAGGCCTGCTGATTAGGAGTGCTGACGTTCAACTTACTCAGTTTCTCCTCATCCTCGTTACTTGAATCAGAATTGTAATCTTGTTCCATGTCTATATCAGCAGCCTCCTGCTACATTGCCTTAATCTGAGCATCAGCCTCAGCAGTGACTGACTCTGCTTCCCCTTTGATGTCAGTGTTAGATTCAACAGGGTCTTGAGTATCATCTCCAACAAGGCCTGTTTCTTCCTCAGCATCCTCAGACACAACATCTGGTCGTTTTGATTCACTTTGTGAAACCTCGACAGAACCTTCCTCCTCTGGCTGTTGTTCATACATTTTGACCTCAAGGGTTTTAGGCAGCTCCTCAGTGCTGATCTGAACAAGACTTTCCTCCTTTTGCTCTTTATCATCACCTAAAACACTTCCATTATCTGACAAGATTCTGGAGGCATCATCAATGGAGGGTGCAACTTCATACGTTTCCCCAGTATATGTTGTGGAAACAATTAGATTCTCTATTCCTTCCTCTTCTGGAACACCCCCTGAATTGTCAGTTGTTTCCTGCAGAATAGGGTAAGGGGATTCAGTTTGGGGTGGTGATAATCGTCCACTGAGTTCAACCATGAGCGATATTGAACTCTCCTGAGCATCAGCAAGATCTTTGAAGACTTCACTGTGGCCATCCTCTGCAGTGCCTTGTTCCTCGCACTCTTTTGTCCCTCTCAGTTCTTCAGCACATACAGTGACTTTCGAAAGTATTCACCCCCTTGGCATTTTTCCCATTTCGTTGCCTTACAACCTGAAATTAACCTCTCTAGGGGGTGTGGGACGCTACCATCCCACCTGGCCAACATCCGATGAAATTGCAGAGCACCAAATTCAAATTAAATTACTACAAATATTTAATTTTCATGAAATCACAAGTGTAATACATCAAAATAAAGTTTAACTTGTTGTTAATCCAGCCGCCGTGTCAGATTTCAAACAGGCTTTACGGCGAAAGGAAACCATACAATTATCTGACGACAGCGCTCAGCACACAAAACATTACAAACAGTTACCAGCCAAGTAGTCACGAAAGTCAGAAATAGCAATAAAATGAATCACTTACCTTTGATGATCTTCATATGGTTGCACTCACAACACTCCCAGTTACACAATATATGTTCGCTTTGTTTGATAAAGTCCCTCTTTATATCCTAAAACCTCCATTTTGTTGGCGCGTTTTGTTCAGTAATCCAGTGGCTCAAATGCAGTCACAACAGGCAGACAAAAATTCCAAATAGTACCGGTAAAGTTCGTAGAAACATGTCAAACGATGTTTATAATCAATCCTCAGGTTGTTTTTAGCCTAAATAATCGATAATATTTCAACCGGACAATAGCGCCATCAATATAAAAGAAAAACAAGAAAGGCGCGCTCTCGGTCGTGCGCAGAAAACAGCTCTGGGGACATCCCACTATCCACTCACTCAAAGTTGTCATTCTCCCTCATTTTTCAGAATAAAAGCCTGAAACAATGTCTAAAGACTGTTAACAACTAGTGGAAGCCATAGGGAACGGAATCTGGGTCCTATCCCTTTAAATGGTGGATAGGCTTTCATTGGAAAAACAGCCATTTCAAAATAATGGCACTTCCTGGATGGATTTTCCTCAGGTTTTCGCCTGCCATTTCAGTTCTGTTATACTCACAGACATTATTTTAACAGTTTTAGAAACTTTGGAGTGTTTTCTATCATGTTTTCAGATCTACTAATTATATGTATATCCTAGCGTCTGGGCCTGAGTAGCAGGCAGTTTACTTTGGGCACGCTTTTCATCCAGAGGTGAAAATAGTGCCCCCTACCCTAGTGAGGTTAAAATCTATTTTTTGGGGTTTGTATCATTTGATTTAAACAACATGTTGACTTACACAACATGCCTACCACTTTGAAGACGCAAAATATTTTTTATTGTGAAAAAAACAAGAAATAACAAGAAATAAGACAAAACCTGAAAACTTGAGCGTGCATAACTATTCACCCCCCTCAAAGTCAATATTTTGTAGAGCCACCTTTTGCAGCAATTACAGCTGCAAGTCTCTTGGGGTATGTCTCTATAAGCTTGGCACATCTAGACACTAGAATTTTCCCCCATTCTTCAAGGCAAAACTGCTCCAGCTCCTTCAAGATGGATGGGTTCCGCTGCTGTACAGCAATCTTTAAGTCATACCACAGATTCTCAATCGGATTGAGGTCTGGGCTTTGACTAGGCCATTCCAAAACATTTAAATGTTTCCCCTTAAACCACTCGAGTGTTGCTTTAGCAGTATGCTTAGGGTCATTGTCCTGCTGGAAGGTGAACCTCCGTCCCAGTCTCAAATCTCTGGAAGACTGAAACAGGTTTCCATCAAGAAATCCCCTGTATTTACCGCCAACCATCATTCCTTCAATTCTGACCAGTTTCCCAGTCCCTGCCAATGAAAACATCCCCAGAGCATGATGCTGCCACCACCATGCTTCACTGTGGGGATGGTGTTCTCGGGGCGATGAGAGGTGTTGGTTTGCACCAGACATAGCGTTATTTGTTTATGGACAAAAATCTAAATTTAGTCTCATCTGACCAGAGACTCCCACATGCCTTTTGGCGAACACAATGTTTGCTAATTTTTCCTTTAATAAGCAATGGCTTTTTTCTGGCCACTCTTCCGTAAAGCCCAGCTCTGTGGAGTGTACAGCTTAAAGTGGTCCTATGGACAGATACTCCAATCTCCGCTGTGGAGCTTTGCAGCTCCTTCAGGGTTATCTTTGGTCTCTTTGTTGCCTCTCTGATTAATGCCCTCCTTGCGTGGTCCGTGAGTTTTGGTGTGCGGCCCTCTCTTGGCAGGTTTGTTGTGAGGCCATATTCTTTCCATTTGGAAAGAATGGATTTAATGGTGCTCCGTGGGATGTTCAAAGTTTCAGATATTTTTTTTATAACCCAACCCTGATCTGTACTTCTCCACAACTTTGTCCCTGACCTGTTTGGAGAGCTCCCTGGTCTTCATGTTGCCGCTTGCTTGGTGGTGCCCCTTGCTTAGGGGTGTTGCAGACTCTGGGGTCTTTCAGAACATGTGTATATATACTGAGATCATATGACAGATCATGTGACACTTAGATTGCACACAGGTGGTCTTTATTTAACTAATTATGTGACTTCTGAAAGTAATTGGTTGCACCAGATCTAATTTAGGGGCTTCATAGCAAGTAATTTTTTTCATTTCACTTCACCAATTTGAACTATTTTGTGTATGTCCATTACATGAAATCCAAATAAAAATCCATTTAAATTACAGGTTGTAATGCAACAAAATAGAAAAAATGCCAAGGGGGATGAAAACTTTTGCAAGGCACTGTACATCTACATTGGAACGTTCAGTGAATGAGACTTCCTGAGTAAGTTCAAATTCACTACTGTGGTTCTCTTTTTTTGAGCTTCCAAGCATTGCACCATCACCAGGGCTGATTTCCTCATAAGTTTGTTCTTCTCCCTCTTCAGTCTTTCTCAGTTCTTCAGCACTTACATCGACATTTGAAAGTCCACCGAGTGAAACCTCCTCACTGGGCTCAAATTTGTCAATTTACAGATAAAATCAGATTTGCATACCACTTTGTCAGCTCTTTTGTCTCTTTCTTTACTTCCTCTTTCTTACTGTTCTTCAGTGTCTGCATCCATATCTGTGAGTTTATTGTCTGACACCTCTGAGGAGGGATCTATTTGCATCGAAATTACATCTTTATCTGTGACATTGTCCATTTAGTCTTTTCCTTGACTTTCAGTTCCCTGCACATCTTCAGAGACATCAAGGTTTGAGTTTGTGAGAGATGGAATCCCAACTGGCTCAATATTACCAGTTACATCTTTTGTTTGAGATTCAGTCAGCTCACCCTTTGTTTTCCCTGAGAATTCATAAATAATGATACAAATTATGGGTATAATAAAATAAGTATTCAAATGTACTGAATGTCAATGTTCTCTCTAATAATCTCCCTCTCGGTCCTTATACATCCTGACTACTTTGACAATGGTCTCGTCATCATCTTCTGACTCAGGCTGGTGTCTTACTGCGGATGTGCACATTGTGGCTCCCTGACTCATTTAGTAGAATATCAGGGTGCTTGCCTATCTCATAAAAACCCAAACCTTTTCCAGACTTTTCCCAAAGCTAATGAATGTACCTCTACCTTTCTCATTTGCAGAAAATACTGTGGGTAGGTGACTTATGTAGTTCTTGGGAGTGATGATTTAATGTCAGTCTTTTCCTTTCTGGAATTGAGAGGCTTATTTTAGGCCTATGATATGTGTCGTTCCACCAATTTGGTGCCTTTTGGAGAAGTGTAACTTGGCCCCCCCCCAAAAAATGTTGATTTCACCTAAATGTAACATTCTGTCATAAAGAGAACATATTCAATATCATAACAAACATGTTTTCCCATCTCAAGAGTTTAAATAAAAAAATGACTATAGTAAGTGCCAATTAAGTGCCAAAAGAAGTAACAGGGTTGACCATAACAGGGTTGACGATTTCATCTTAAATCAGATGAAATCCCCTTGCGACAGGGGGAAAGAAACTTGTGTGCAACAGCGACTAGCAATTGAATGCAAGCTTTACAAAAACATTTTAAATTTCAAAACATTTCTTGCCTGTCGATCTGTGGGTAACAGGGTTGACGTGTTATGCTCGACCCGCTCAGTTTTGAACCACAAAACACCACAAAACGCCCCCAAAAAGTAGAACCAGCACACCTGCTTTTGCACTATGATTACACTCATGTTTAATGTTTCTTTCAAAAATATATTTTAAAAGGAATGATTTCACCAAGAGTTCAGTTCACATAACAGGGTTGACCTTAAAAGTAGGGACAGACGTAAACAAATCATTAATCACATGAAATAAATAATAATCTTCAGAAATGACTGTCAAAGCAACACAATAACCTGGGATTTACAACGATGGTGAAAACTTGGTAACATTTTGGGGTTAAAACTTCCTATAAGTGACACAGGGTTGACACAGAGTTTTCAAAGTGCTGAATTTTGCCTCTTTAGCAAGGATTTATTCATATAAAAAAAAACAGATTTATTGAATTCTCCACGTGTTCTATATTAAAGGGAACTTAATTTAATACTGTATAACAGGCTTTTAAAATTAAATATTGGTGCACAATTTCTAGTTCTACTTTCTACTTTTGTGTGTCTTTGCTAACCAAAAGCAACGTATGAACCTGTTCATTCATCATGAAAAACAAATGTCACTATGGCAAATACACTGGAATAATCATTCATAATGAGCAATAAAACAACACGGCAATTGAGCCACATTTATTTGGTCTCTCTTGTCCTTTTCTTTCAATTAAATAGGTGGAGAAAAAAAGCGGTCTGATGCTGTTTTGTCAACTTTATCCCGGCAAGTACTAACTAATGTTGTGAGATTAACGTTAGCTAACGTTCTGAAGTGTAACATTGGATGCAATGCTAGCAAGAGGCTGCTGCATGGAGAAATAAAGATATCATTGAACATGACATTACCTTTAGCTAATGTTTTTGGCCTCAAACAGTTTCGCAAAACGTTTGTTTTGCATCAGCAACAGTTGATGCCAGAGTGTTGGTGCTTGTTGCTAGGAAACAAGGCTCTGACTACGGCGACGAAAGAGGTTCAAACTGAGTGAGATAACAAATGACACATGAAACCACATCATGACACAAAAGTATGACTTTATTGGATGATACTCACAGTTAATTGTTTTATAAAGTTATAGAAACAACTTGCTACAGTTAAAAACATGCAAACAAAACAGCCAAGGATTAATAATATGAGTACAGTGACAGTCATTTCTCACTTGCTCTCTCTTATTCCCTCTTTTATCATCTCCAGCCCCACAGATTAAGAGTAGGTGATGACAGCGTACTCAGAGTTTGTGCTCATCTTCCTGGAGACCTCTCGGGGCTGGACATGCAGTCTATCAGCTGAGCGGGAGGCCTGCAGGTGGGACCTAGCTTCAGGGCCTGCCTCTTCTCTCCACCTCTGCATGGGGGACATGAAACGCACAGGATTCCATTTCAGGTGAGATTCAAATAAAGTCTCAACCTGTGACTGTGGCTGCATTAGCCAATAATAGCCATTACACAACCTCCACTGACGTATTACGTTGAATATGGTGAATGTCAGTAATATGGTCACATATGTGACGTATGGTGGTGTTGACGTAAAATAATGCGGTGTGGTGTTGTAGAAGTTATAATAATAATAATAATAATAGATAATACATTTTATTTGTAGAGCGCTTTCCATTTCACACAGAACTCACAAAGCCATAGTTTCAAATCCTCACCTCTCTATGGTCCCCCGGTGCTAGGTAGGAGATCTGTGTGAGTTCAGGTGTGCTGGCCCCTCGCATAGTAATCATGATGTCAGCATAAGGAACCTCATGATCACTCTGGCAATCTGGGTCAAAACAGGAAATGCAATGTTTTGTACAGTAGATTTTCTTAGAATACACCCAGCTTGGCAACTGAAATGAATGGTATATTCCATTAGCTTACCAGCTGGAGTTATTCTCAGTGCCACCCTCTCACAATTAGTTAAGCATGCACCTATAAGATAAGTAAGTATCTTATATTATATTAAGTAACCTATTAGAATTATGACATTGAGTGATCTGGTTGTTTCAGAAATTTCGTATTATTAAACAAATATTTACCTGTTGTCAGCCTTCCAACACTAGATCCTTCTCTTGATGTTGTGCTGATAAAAGACCAATGAACAAATTCCACATAGGAAGTCCACATAATAATTGGCAATGAAAAGTGTGTTAAAATGCCTTAGCAAACATGCCACATTGTATGAAGAAAACATACCCTGTACAGATAACAGCAGGTTTTCCTGAAATACACAAGAAATCGCATTAATTAAATATACTGTAGTTATTAATGAATAACAACTTTGGAAAGTAGTAATCATATTTTACGACATTCAGATTCAGAAACTGGGCGTTCATAATTGGATTTACAATGTGTATACGCACCTTTGCAATATCGATTGCGGCTCATACATAAGTAGACAGCCACGGCTGTCAACACAGCAGCCACAATAACTGTCACTGTTGCCAACACTTTGACAACTGGGAATTCCTCTGTATTGAAGACAGCACAGAGACAATATTATTATTGAATCTCAGTTTGCAACTCATTCGTCATTGCCTCAAACAGGGGGTTACTTTTGTTGTTTGCAATACATTTAAACATGTTTCACAATTTCTTTTTAAGGAGTAGAATAGCAGCATTTTGTCTCACCATTATCTATTATTGAGTCTTCGTGGTTACTCAACGCTGTCACCGATACATCTAAAACACAGAAAATGGTAGACATCAGGATCAAGTAAGCTAGTGAAATTTGATGGGTATATATTATTTTGTGCCTATGTCATTCAACAGCCTCAGAGCAATTCAATTAGACTATTACAGAAAATGAGATTTAGGTTGAGTCTCAAATGGCACCCTATTCCCTATATAGTGAACTTCTTTTGACCAGAGCCTAAGTAGCAGATTCTCCAGTGAGACTTACCAGTAGTGACCGTTGTGGCCGGGGCACTACGTCGACCTGGCAAAAGAAAATACAATATAATTTAAAACAATTATCCAGTAATTACTGATGTATAAATGTATTCACTTTTTAACAGAATTAAGATAATTCATTTGAACACAATTTGTTTTTAGAGGTAAAATGCACATGCTGTAAGAACTACAGTGTACAGTAGGTCATTTCAACTAGTTTTTGCCTACCTTGTGCCTGCAGTGATACCAAAACCTCTATCTTGCGTGAGAAATGTTTGCTTTCGTGATCTTCAGAAAAGCAGGTATAGTTGTACCGAAAATCTTCCGTGGACAGATGTGGAAAATACAATGGTAGTGTGCAGAGGTCACCATTCTTTGTGACATTTTTTGTTTCCCTTGGCCTAGGACAATGAGGACAGTCTGAGACTTTGATCCAGTGGCCACGGACAAATCCAGATGAGCAGTTGTAGGTGCAGTTCAATACTAGAGGTTCTCCAACTACTGCATAGATGACTTCATGCTGTTTCTCCAGGTCGATACAGGTTACTGAATCTGTAATGAAAAAGGCATAAATTGAGGCAACGATTCTTCAGTCAGTAGGCCTTGGATATAAATATATAGCTTGAGGACATTTGATTATCATCCTTGTACCAGAAACCGAAAACACATAAAGTAAAAAGTAGAGGAATTTATTTTACCTTGGTTTCCCAAAAGAAGCAGCAATGGCAAATGGGCTAAAATTAGCATCCTGTCCAAATTTGTCCAGATCCCCTATGTTTCAACTATATGAATAGGTTAGCTCTCGGAATTTGCTTGATTAAAAAATACACTTGCACCACTGGTGTCACATTGGGTTGTGCCATCATATTGCAGCATGCACCAGGTAGAAGGTACAGGAAGTGGTGTTCAACAGGATGCCTGATAAAAGTGTTCTTAACTTTCCATTCAAACATCTGCTTTTGTAGATTTGGGTAATGGAAAGATCCATAGGAAACATGAAACAAAATGGCATTTCAATATGCATACTGAAATGCAATTGCATTCGTGTGGTGTTTGAGTATACCCATGTTTTTAAAATTTATTTTAATGGTAATTCATTGCTAGAGATCTTTTACAACTTTTTCTTGGAGTAAAGTACTTATTAATGTAATGTTAATGTATACATTCCACATTATATCCAATTACAATTTTGTTTGGACACTTTATGTACTGTATGTAGCTGTCAACACAGATAATTAAATGTAAAGTACATGTACAAAATGGTTAAATATCTAAAGTATTTTTGTGAGCTTTAATACCACCTAAAATATGACAAAACTAGACAATTTTTTTAAAATCTTTAATGTAGCCCTGTAGTACTGTGACTTACAATGTCTACTTCTTGATACTAACAAACAATAGTAGGCTTTGTGTTAACGCCTGCATTGCACAACTGCAGCTATAGATTTGCACAGCAATTCACCCTCTGCTGAGGAGTGAGAGACAAACAGGAAACATCCTACATTCATTTACCACAAGAAAAAGAAGAATGCTTCATGTAACAAAAATGTTGAATAATTATATTTTGTCAGTCTAACGTTGTCGTCTTCTGACTTAATGTTTGGTACTTTGCACATATTGTAAGTTATACAGTATACTGTAAACCTATGAGTGGTATTTAGGGTTGTTCTGTTGTACACAAACTCAACTCAAATCACCTATCAAAGGTACACCAGCATTATATCAAAAAGATCAAACCCATGCATACAGTATTTTAACAGTGTTTTATTGAGTGTGTCAGGGACAAAATACAAAAACTCTAGACACACTACATTTGCTGCTGCATTAGGCTGATAGTAACACTCAAATGTCTGTTTACATTTTCAGCCCACAACTGAATCGATCCTTTCATTTAAGTGTTGCTGTGTAGGTTGTATTTTGGCTGTCTGTTTGTTTGTGCTGTTGGAAAGTAGGGATAGTGAAAACAAGGCTTTTCGAAAGCACCATAACAAATGAAACATTGTGCCCAAGTCGCCCGGCTTGGTGCATCAACTATTGATAAACCTATTGCAGTTTTGTCACTGCATTTGTTCCAAAGCCTGGTGAGGAAGAGGGTGATTGCATGTCTGATTCTGACCTGCATTAATAAACAGTAATTCATTACGCACTTTTTCACCTCACCTTTACACTTAAGCTGTGGTTGATTTTTAGGAACGTCCTGGGTGTGTAGGTTACCGAGGTGTCACGGATGATATTCCACACTGTGAGAGGTGTTGCATAATATCAGAAAGAAACCTGTGCATACAGAACTTCATTTGATTGAGTATTGGCATCAACTTTCTTGAAACGGCTTTTTAGTTTTCATATACTGTCATCAGGAATCCTTGATTCCCTCCTCAAGAAGAATCGGTCCAGATCGAAAAAGAGGCCTTGACTGGCATAGCTTTCTAGATGCATTGCATTCACTTTGAAAGTGCAAGGTAACAGGAGAGCACATTGAATACCATTATATGACTGACCAGGAGGCTTCTTGGAATCAGGTTGCATCATGGTTCACATTTCACTTTCAATGACTGAGGTCTCAGTTTCATCCTTTGGATCAAACGGCCTCATACTCTTTGACTACACTGGGCAAACAGAGATACAGGTTAACGGGATAATGTGGAATTTATTTGACATTTTCTAAGAATGTATAAGTGGTATAGTGTTGGGTCTCTTCTGTTCGGTCTCTCAGCATTATGGATCAATCCTCTACTGAAACAACCTGCCCTTGCTTCAGGTATTTTCTCAAGTTGTTTTATATATTGTAGTACTTTACATGTAATACTTGTGTTCACTAAAATGCTCCCTCACTTGACATACAGGGTACTGTGCAATACATTTATCACTTAAAAATAATAATACAGTAACATAACTTTGTAAAGAGACAAACTTATGAGTGAATTATGTTTGACCTCTTTTTGTCCCTGACATTCATTCATGTAGGTGTCGTGGAAGTGAATCCTGATCTGGGCCTCAGTGTAGAGCAACACCGTAGCCCATGTCCTGAGGGAACCTACTTTTCAGCAGAACTCTGTGTGGAGTGTCCCTCAGGATATTTGTGAGTACCAGACAATCTTTATTCTTTCAGTAGCTCAATGTGTCAGCTTCAATTGTACTGTTCTGTTCATAAGACATAAGCAGATTATTATTATTTAAGTGTCAAAAAAGTCAATAAGTTAAGTAAAAGGTTAGAAAATGCTATATGATTTTCGTTATAGCTGTCTTGGAAATGTGTCTGCACCAAGGAGATGCCCGGCAGGACATTACAACCACTACACAGGAAGAAGTAGAATTGAAGACTGCAAGGTATTATATGAATTTGTGCTATTCAGCCATCATATGTAATATGCACTGTACATATACTCATACTATATCTATGATATTTCTCTGTCTGCTGTAGCCCTGTTTGCTAGGTTTAGTTAGCACAGAGGACAGAGTAGACTGCAGACTTTGTCCTGCCGGGTTCCGTTGTGATCCAGCCACTGGGACGCTAGAACCATGCCCACCAGGACAGCACTCTCCAGAGGGACTCCTTCAGTGCCTGCCCTGTCCCTTTGGGTCTGTCTGCCCCAATGGATACCCTCTAAAGGTATAGGTTGTGGTATTTTGTTTTTCACTGCAATTGAGAATCTAACCATCACTTACAGTATATATGTGTGTGTTTTCGAAATAGTTTATATATATTATAAATGAAGATATTCATAGTTTGATCAGTGTGATGCAATCTTTAATGCACAAGGATGAGTAGGGTAAAGAGAAATCTGTGATTCTGTTTTCTTACCACTTTAGTGTGGATCTGGAGAGGAGCCCAACCCGAGCCAGACGGAATGCACATACTGCCCAGCAGGATTCTTCTCCACTCTGTGCATTGCCCAGTGTCATCCGTGTCCAGCAGGCAAGTCACCAAGACTCTCCGTTATGGAAAAATAATTAAGTTATAAGTAGAAGCACAGAGTTTTCCCCGGTCAGGTCAGGAAAAACTCCTGGCCCTGTTCAAAAGTGTATACTGGTGCAATCCTCTGCCTTTCCATCAATGAAACGGTTTCAATACAGACACGAGATTAGAGATCCAGTTATTACCTTCTGGGCTAAGTTTTTCAGAAGACTTAATCCAGATGTGGTCCCTCCTTTCTAAATGAAGGGGGAACATATACAGATTGGGTGGAACAGGATTCAGACAACACAGGATCACTTTGATCTGGATCAACAACAAAAAATAATTAAACGGACCCATATATTTTAATGGAAGGATTGTACAAAGCCGGATGGAACATTTTATACTAAATCAACTGAAAGTCATTTCTCCCCACTCCAGGGAGCTACTGCCCACAGAAAAGGACCTCCCAACCTTTGGCCTGTCTCCTTGGACAGTACTCCATGCCTGGCCAAACACAGTGCAGGAGCTGCAATGGGACCTCCCTATGTGGAGGCACTGTGGTACCTCGCTGGAGTAGGACAGGGGCAGAGCTAACTCAGCGGTCAAGACAGCCCTGCCCTCCTGGGACACACAGGGACAGTGAGGGAGCAGCCTGCATCGTTTGTCCTTTAGGTGACGTCATTAGATTTCCGTAAAATTCTGTAATAAAATACATTACAGTTAGACTCCACTAATACTCTTTGATTTTAACATTTTGATTGACAATGAACGGTATAAATGTAA
Organism: Salmo salar; assembly: GCF_965601325.2. Lineage (NCBI taxonomy): Eukaryota > Metazoa > Chordata > Actinopteri > Salmoniformes > Salmonidae > Salmo > Salmo salar. The sequence continues at coordinate 46,053,362 of NC_138310.1, read as the reverse complement.
ATCTATGAATTGTATTCTGACAGGTCATTACTGTGTTGGAGGTGTTGCTTTGCCATGCCCAGCAGGAACCTATGGACCCAAAGAGGGCCTACAGAGGGTGAGGGACTGCCCCCCTTGTCCAGCAGGTAATCAGACCATCCTCAGGTCATCTTCACAGTGGGGATTCAGTAAAGTTACGATACCAACATAAATGTATAGTTAATGAATATAAAAGTAGTACCAGAGGCTGACTTAAAAAAAATACACATGTAGAACATACAGTTGCAAAATGTATGTTTCCTGCTTCTTGTTTGATCTGCAGATATCTGCAGCGTTTGTAGTTTATGTTATCTTATGTGATGTTATGCCAGTGGTATGGTATGTTTTGTGATGTTATGTGTGCTGTGCTCTGATATGCTTTGTTATGTCATGTCATCTTATGTTATTTCTATCGGTTTGAATGGATGAGTAATTGTAACACTTATAATAATACTCTTTATCAGGGTTTTACTGTCTGGAAGGCAGCTCACGGAGACCGGGCTCCCTATTCATGTGTCCACAAGGGTATTACTGTGAGGAGGGCACAGAGACACCCCACGGGTCACCTTGCCCTGCTGGCACTGCTGGAGAACAACTGGGCCAGACAAGTAGGACAGCCTGCCGGAGATGTTCAGAGGGACGATTCTGTCCTGCAGGTAAGGCACAGTACAAACACACTGCACTTAGCTACTGGAATGGAACATTAAATACAGCACCAGTCAAAGGTTTGGACACACCTAATCATTCAAGGGAACTTCGGTATTTTTACTATTTTATACATTGTAGAATAACCCTGGTTTGAATCCAGGCTGGATCACAACCGGCCGTGATTGGGAGTCCCATAGGACACTGCACAATTGGCCCAGCGTCGTCCAGGTTTGGTCGGTGTAGGCCGTCATTGTAAATAAGAATTTGTTAACTGACTTGCCTGCTTAAGTAAATTAAGTAAATTAAGAAAAATAAAAAACAATATGGAATCATGTAGTAACCAAAAAAGTGTTAAACAAATCAAATATATTTTATATTTTTCAAAGTAGCCACCCTTTTTCTTGATGACAGCTTTGCACACTCTTGGCATTCTCTCAACCAGCTTCATGAGGAATGCTTTTCCAACAGTCTTGAAGGAGTCCCCACATATGCTGAGCACTTGTTGGCTGCTTTTCCTTCACTCTGCGGTCCAACTCATCCCAAAACCATCTAAATTTGGTTGAGGTCGGGCAATTGTGGAGGCCATTTCATCTGATGCAACACTCCAACACTCTCCTTGGTCAAATAGCCCTTACAGGGAAAGGGGGATACCTAGTCAGTTGTACAACTGAATGCATTCAAATGAAAGTGTCTTCCGCATTTAACCCAACCTCTCTGAATCAGAGAGGTGCAGGGGGCTGCCATAATCAACATCCACATCTTCTGCGCCCGGGGAACAGTGGGTTAACTGCTTTGCTCATGGGCAGAATGACAGATTTTTACCATGTCAGCTCAGGGAATCGATCTAGCAAACTTTCAGTTACTGGCCCAATGCTCTAACCACTAGGCTACAGCCTAGAGGTGTGTTTTGGGCCATTGTCCAGTTGAAAAACAAATTATAGTCACTGCAAAGCACAACCCAGAGGGTATGACGTATCGCTGAAAAAGGGTGTTGTAGCCATGCAAAACCAACCCACACCATCACACCTCCTCCTCCACACATGCAGAGATCATCTGTTCACCTACTCTGCGTCTTACAAAGACAGATTAGAACCAAAAATCTCAAATTTGGACTCATCAAACCAAAGGACAGATTTCCACCGGTCTAATGTCCATTGCTCGTGTTTCTTGGCTCAAGCAAGTCTCTTATTATTATTGGTGTCCACTAGGCGTGGTTTCTTTGCAGCAATTCGACCATGAAGGCCTCCTCTGAAAAGTTGAACAGTTGATGTTGAGATTTGTCTGTTACTTGAACACTGTGAAGCATTTATTTGGGCTACAATCTCAGGTGCAGTTAACTTCTTGGGGCTATGTGGGACGCTAGCGTGCACCCTATCAACTGCAGGTGCATTTCAAGAGCGGCAAATTTGAAACCAAATAAATGTCAAAATTCAAATTTTTCAAACATACAACTATCTTACACCCTTTGAAAGATAAACATCTCCTTAATCTAACCACGTTGTCCGATTTCAAAAAGGTTTTACGGCGAAAGCATAAAGTTAGATTATGTTAGGAGAGTACATTGACAATAGCTGTGTGTAATGTTTTGTCAATTCAAAGACAGGGTCACCAAAACCATAAAACCAGCTAAAATGATGCACTAACCTTTTACAATCTCCATCAGATGACACTCCTAGGACATTATGTTAGACAATGCATGCATTTTTAGTTCTATCAAGTTCATATTTATTTCCAAAAACAGCGTTTTACTATGGCATTGATGTTGAGGAAATCGTTTCCCTCCAATAACCGGCAGTCAAGTCAGCACCACAAATTAAATAATTAAAATTTGAAAACATTGGTAAAATATTATATTGTCATTTAAAGAATTATAGATTTACATCTCTTGAACGCAATCAACTTGCCAGATTTAAAAATAACCTTACTGGGAAATCACACTTTGCAATAATCTGAGCACTGCGCCCAGAAAAATATGCTTTGTTAACAGACAAACGGCCATGTTGGAGAGATCTAAAATCGAAAATACTATGTAAATAATCCATTACCTTTGATTCTCTTCATCAGATGTCACTTCCAGGAATCCCAGGTCCATAACGAATGTAGTTTTGTTCAAAAAAGCTCATCATTTATATCCAAAAAGCTCCGTGTTGTTAGCACATGATCTAAGCCAGCCGGACTTCTCGTCATGAACGAGGGGAAAAAATATATTTACGTTCGTTCAAACATGTCAAACGTTGTATAGCATAAATCATTAGTGCCTTTTTTAACCTCTATGGGCTAGGTGGGACGCTTGCGTCCCACCTACGTAACAGCCACTGCCAGCCTGTGGCGCGATTTTCAAAACCTTAAAAATCCTATTACTTCAATTTCTCAAACATATGACTATTTTACAGTCATTTAAAGACAAGACTCTCGTTAATCTAACCACACTGTCCGATTTCAAAAAGGCTTTACAACGAAAGCAAAACATTAGATTATGTCAGCAGAGTACCAAGCCAGAAATAATCAGACACCCATTTTTCAAGCAAGCATATAATGTCACCAAAACCCAGAAGACAGCTAAATGCAGCACTCACCTTTGATGATCTTCATCAGATGACAACCCTAGGACATTATGTTATACAATACATGCATGTTTTGTTCAATCAAGTTCATATTTATATCAAAAACCAGCTTTTTACATTAGCATGTGACGTTCAGAACTAGCATACCCCCAGCAAACTTCCGGGGAATTCGCTAACATTTTACTAAATTACTCACGATAAACGTTCACAAAAAGCATAACAATTATTTTAAGAATTATAGATACAGACCTCCTCTATGCACTCGATATGTCCGATTTTAAAATAGCTTTTTGGTGAAAGCACATTTTGCAATATTCTAAGTACATAGCCCAGGCATCACGGGCTCGCTATTTAGACACCCGGCAAGTTTAGCACTCACCATAATCATATTTACTATTATAAAAGTTTGATTACCTTTTGTTGTCTTCGTCAGAATGCACACCCAGGACAGCTACTTCAATAACAAATGTTGGTTTGGTCCAAAATAATCCATCGTTATATCCGAATAGCGGCGTTTTGTTCGTGCGTTCCAGACACTATCCGAAATAGTAAAGAAGTGTCGCGCGCATGGCGCAATTCGTGACAATAAAATTCTAAATATTCCATTACCGTACTTCGAAGCATGTCAACCGCTGTTTAAAATCAATTTTTACGACACTTTTCTCGTAGAAAAGCGATAATATTCCGACAGGGAATCTCCTTTTTGGCAAACAGAGGAAAAAATCCCAAAGGCGGGGGCGGTCGGGGTCACGCGCATAAGCTCAGTGTCCCTTGATCGGCCACTTGAGAAAGGCGATAATGTGTTTCAGCCTGGGGCTGGAATGACGACATTCTGTTTTTTCCCGGGCTCTGAGCGCCTATGGACGACGTGGGAAGTGTCACGTTAGAGCAGAGATCCTTAGTAAATGATAGAGATGGAAAAGAAGTTCAAGAAATGGTCAGACAGGCCACTTCCTGTAAAGGAATCTCTCAGGTTTTGACCTGCCATTTGAGTTCTGTTATACTCACAGACACCATTCAAACAGTTTTAGAAAATTTAGGGTGTTTTCTATCCATATGTAATAAGTATATGCATATTCTAGTTACTGGGTAGGAGTGGTAACCAGATTAAATCGGGTATGTTTTTTATCCAGCCGTGTCAATACTGCCCCCTAGCCCTAACAGGTTAACCAGAACATGAATAATATTCAAGGTGGACGAATGCATTCTCTTTTATAACGTATTGGAACGAGGGTACCCAACATGAACTCGCGCGCCAGAGTCTAATCGGCCATCACCGTTCCATGGCTCTTGTTCGGTCAGATCTCACAGTAAAAGACTCAAAACACTTTGTAAAGGCTGGTGACATCTAGTGGAAGCAATAGGAAGTGCCAAAACATTAATCAACCCCTGTGTGTTTCAATGGCATAGGCTTAAAGGTAATTCAACACATCAGGTATCCACTTCCTGTCAGAAAATGTCTCAGGGTTTTGCCTGCCAAATGAGTTCTGTTATACTCACAGACACCATTCAAACAGTTTTAGAAACTTTAGGGTGTTTTCTATCCATATATAATAAGTATATGCATATTCTAGTTACTGGGTAGGATTAGTAACCAGATTAAATCGGGTACGTTTTTTTATCCAGCCGTGAAAATACTGCTCCCTAGCCCCAACAGGTTAACTCTAATGAACCTATCCTCTGCAGCAGAGGTAAATTTGAGTATTCCTTTCCTGTGGCTGTCCTCATGAGAGCCAGTTTCATCATAGCATTTGATGGTTTTTGCGACTGCAATTGAAGAAACTTTATTCTTGAAATGTTCTGTATTGACTGACCTTCATGTCTTAAAGTAATGTTGGACTGTCGTTTCTCTTCTTGCCATAATATGGACTTTGTATTTTACCAAATAGGGCTATTTTCTGTATACCACCCCTACCTTGTCAAAACACAACTGATTGGCTCAAACACATTAAGAAGGAAAGATATTCCACAAATTAACTTTTAACAAGGCACACCTGTTAATTGAATAGTAAAGAATAGTAAAGCCCCCTTTACTGACTCAAATAGCCGACCAATCAGCCTGTTACCAACCCTTAGTAAACTTCTGGAAAAAATGGTGTTTGACCAGATACGATGCTATTTTACAGTAAGAAATTGACAACAGAATTTCAGCATGCTTATAGGGAAGGACACTCTACAAGCACAGCGCTTACACAAATGACTGATGATTGGCTGAGATAAAAAATACATGTAAAAAATTCACCTTTATTTAACCAGGTAGGCAAGTTGAGAACAAGTTCTCATTTACAATTGCGACCTGGCCAAGATAAAGCAAAGCAGTTTGACACATACAACAACACAGAGTTACACATGGAGTAAAACAAACATACAGTCAATAATACAATAGAAAAAGAAGTCTATATACAATGTGAGCAAATTAGGTGAAATAAGGGAGGTAAAGGCAAAAAAAGGCCATGGTGGCGAAGTACATACAATATAGCAAGTAAAACACTGGAATGGTAGATTTGCAGTGGAAGAAAGTGCAAAGTAGCAATAGAAATAATGGGGTACAAAGGAGCAAAATAAATAAATAAATAAATACAGTAGGGGAAGAGGTAGTTGTTTGGGCTAAATTATAGATGGGCTATGTACAGGTGCAGTAATCTGTGAGCTGCTCTGACAGCTGGTGCTTAAAGCTAGTGAGGGAGATAAGTGTTTCCAGTTTCAGAGAGGAATTGGCTTTGGGGGTGACCAGTGAGATATACCTGCTGGAGCGCGTGCTACAGGTGGGTGCTGCTATGGTGACCAGCGAGCTGAGATAAGGAGGGACTTTATCTAGCAGGGTCTTGTAGATGACCTGGAGCCAGTGGGTTTGTCGACGAGTATGAAGCGAGGGCCAGCCAACGAGAGCGTACATTGAAAATTGATGATAAAATGATTGTGGGGGCTGTCTTGTTAAACTTCAGTGCAGCTTTTGACATAATTGATCATAGTCTGCTGCTGGAAAAACTTATGTGTTATGGCTTTACACCCCCTGCTATAATGTAGATAAAGAGTTTCTTGTCTCACAGAACCCAGAGGGTGTGCTTTAATGGAAGCCTATCAAATATAATCCAGTTAGAATCAGCAATTCCCCAGGGTAGCTGTTTAGGCCCCTTACTTTTTTCAATTTTTAATAACGACATGCCACTGACTTTGAGTAAAGCCAGAGTTTCTATGTATGCGGATGACTCAACACTATGCACGTCAGCTACTACAGCGACTGAAATGACTGCAACACTCAACAAAGAGCTGCAGTTAGTTTCAGAGTGGGTGGCAATGAATAAGTTAGCCCTAAATACTTCTATTTGGAACAAAACACTCACTAAATCCTAAACCTCAACTAAATCTTGTAATTAATAATGTGGAAATTGAGCAATTTGAGATGACTAAACTGCTTGGAGAAACACCAGATTGTACACTGTCATGGTCAATACATATTGATGCAGTAGTAGCTAAGATGGGGAGAAGTCTGTCTATAATAAGGGATGCTCTGCCTTCTTAACAACACTATCAACAAGGTAGGTCCTACCGGCCTTAGTTTTGTCACAGCTTGACTACTGTTCAGTCGTGTGGTCAGGTGCCACAAAAAAGGGCTAAGGAAAATTGCAATTGGCTCAGAACTGGGCAGCACGGCTGGCACTTGGATATAAACAGAGAGCTAATGTTAATAGTATGCATGTCTCCTGGCTGAAAGTGGAGGAGATATTGACTTCATCACTACTTTCATTTATGAGAGGTATTGACATGTTGAATGCACTGAGCTGTCTGTCTAAACTACTGGCACACAGCTCGGACACCCATTCATACCCCACAAGACATGCCACAAGAGGTCTCTTCACATTCCCCAAGTCCAGAACAGACTATGTGAGGCACACAGTACTACATAGAGCCATGACTACATGAAACTCTATTCCCCAACAAGTAACTGACGCAAGCAGTAAAATTAGATTTAAAAAACAGATAAAAAAACACCTTATGGAACAGCGGGGACTGTGAAGCAACACAAACATTGGCACAGACACATGCATACACACACACACACACACACACACACACACACACACACACGCATACGATACATACATACTTACACTTGATTTAATACTGTAGATATTTGGTAGTGGTGGAGTAAAATATAAACTGCCTTAATTTTGCTGGACCCCAGAAAGAGTAGCTGCTGCTTTGGCAGCAGCTAATGGGGATCCATAATAAATACAAATACAAATTGAAATACATTCCAGGTGACTACCTCATGAAGCTGGAAGGCAAAGGGTGGCTACTTTGAAGAATCTAAAATATACTTTTTTGTTTACTACATGATTCCATATGTGTTATTTCATAGTGTTGATGTCTTTACTATTATTCCACAATGTAGAAAATAGTACAAATAAAGAAAAACCCTGGAATGAGTAGGTATGTCCAAACCTTTGACTGGTACTGTATATTGCAGAAATATATCTGTATCTATTACAAATATATTTGAGATGTTCAAACAAATTATAAAATGTAGTGTACTGTACCGAAGTCTGAGAGTTGTTTTACTTAAACAGTACATAAAACTATGTTGTCGGCTGTTCTTTGAAGGGTTGTTATGATCCTTTTGTTTTTGTGGCAGGCTCAGCAGGCCAAGGCTTGCCCTGTGCCCGTGGGAGGTTCTGCCCAGCTGGCACACTGGAGGAAGTGATATGCCCAAGGGGTACCTTTACTCCTCACCAAGGGGCTCTAAGTAAGGCATCACTTGCTTCATCTCTTTAACTATACTGAACAAAAAAAATTACGCACCATGTAAAGTGTTGTTCCCATGTTTCAGAAATGTTCCATTCCCACAAAAAACGTATTTCTCGCAAATTTTGTGCACAAATTAGTTTACATCCCTGTTAGTGAGCATTTCTCCTTTGGCAGTATAATCCATCCACCTGAGAGGTGTGGCATATCAAGAAGCTAAACAGCATGATCATTACACAGGTGCACCTTGTGCTGGGGACAATAAAAGACCACTCTAAAATGTGCAGTTTTGTCACACAACGCCACAGATTTCTCAAATTTTGAGGGAGCGTGCAATTGGCATGCTGACTGCAGGAATGTCCACCAGAGCTTTTGCCAGAGAATAAAATATCATAAAATATCTAAAATATCAAAATACCATAAGCCGCCTCCAACGTCGTATTAGAGAATTTGCCAGTACGTCCAACCGGCCTTACAACCGCAGACCACGTGTAACCACGTCAGCCAATTTCTGCACAAACTGTCAGTAACCGTCTCAGGGAAGCTCATCGGCATGCTCTTCGTCCTCACCAGGGTCTTGACCTGACTGCAGTTTGGCGTCATAACCGACTTCAGTGGGCAAATGCTCACCTTCGATGGCCACTGGTACGCTGGAGAAGTGTGCTCTTCATGGATGAATCCCGGTTTCAACTGTACCAGTCAGATGGCAGACAGCTTGTATGGCATCGTGTGGGAGAGTGGTTTGCTAATGTCAATGTTGTGAACTGAGTGCCCCATGGTGGCGGTGGGGTTATGGTATGGGCAAGCTTACGCTACGGACAACGAACGTTGCATTTTATCGATGGCAATTATGAATGCACAGAGATACCGAGACGAGATCCTGAGGTCAATTGTCGTGCCATTCATCCACCACCATCACCTCATGTTTCAGCATGATAATGCATGGCCCCATGTCTCAAGGATCTGTACACAATTCCTGGATGCTGAAAATGTCACAGTTCTTCCATGGCCTGCATACTCACCATACATGTCACCCATTGAGCATGTTTGGGATGGTCTGGGTCGACGTGTGTTCCAGTTCCTGCCAATATCCAGGAACTTCGCACAGCCATTGAAGAGGAGTGGGACAACATCCCACAGGCCACAATCAACAGCCTGATCAACTCTATGAGAAGGAGATGTGTCGCCCTGCATGAGTCAAATGGTCGACTGATTTTCTGATCCACGCCCTTACCTTTTTAAAGGTATCTGTGACCAACAGATGCATATCTGTATTCACAGTCATGTCACATCCATAGATTAGGGCAGAATTAATTTATTTCAATTGACTGATTTCCTTATGAACTGTAACTGTAACTGAAATTGTTGCGTGTTGTTTTCATATTTTTGTTCAGTATATAACTACAACACAATTATAGATGATAACAGGTATTTATTATGATTCCTCAAAAAATGATGTGATGCCCTCCTCATGACAACATGATCAGGAAAAACTCAGGTCCCTAGAACAACAAGTCTTTATCATCTTTAGGTGTGAAGGACTGTTTAAGATGCCCAGCTGGCTTCTACTGCCCAGAAGGTACCCGTGACCCCATGCCTTGTCAGCCGGGCACATTTAACCCCCTGGAAGGGCAGGATGAGGCTACTGACTGCAGGGAGTGCTACCCGGGCAAGGCCTGCACACAAGTAGCCCTGAAGGCTCCGGATGTAGACTGCATGCAAGGGTAACTCTTTCTGACAGACTCTTACAGGTTGAAAATGTAATGTTGTCTAGCAGCTATACTTCTGATAATAAGTGTTCTTACTTAGGTTCTGTTTCTTATCTTTTTGCAATCCTGGTAGATTTGTTTTGGGAATGTGAATCCCTTGAATTGTATAAAATAATAATATGGCTATAATATACACTGCTCAAAAAAATAAAGGGAACACTTAAACAACACAATGTAACTCCAAGTCAATCACACTTCTATGAACTCAAACTGTCCACTTAGGAAGCAACACTGATTGACAATACATTTTACATGCTGTTGTGCAAATGGATTAGACAACAGGTGTAAATTATAGGGAATTAGCAAGACACCCCCAATAAAGGAGTGGTTCTGCAGGTGGGGACCACAGACCACTTCTCAGTTCCTATGCTTCCTGGCTGATGTTTTGGTCACTTTTGAATGCTGGCGGTGCTTTCACTCTAGTGGTAGCATGAGACGGAGTCTACAACCCACACAAGTGGCTCAGGTAGTGCAGCTCATCCAGGATGGCACATCAATGCGAGCTGTGGCAAGAAGGTTTGCTGTGTCTGTCAGCGTAGTGGAGGCGCTACCAGGAGAGGCGCTACCAGGAGACAGGCCAGTACATCAGGAGACGTGGAGGAGGCCGTAGGAGGGCAACAACCCAGCAGCAGGACCGCTACCTCCGCCTTTGTGCAAGGAGGAGCAGGAGAAGCACTGCCAGAGCCCTGCATAATGACCTCCAGCAGGCCACAAATGTGCATGTGTCTGCTCAAACGGTCAGAAACAGACTCCATGAGGGTGGTATGAGGGCCCGACGTCCACAGGTGGGGGTTGTGCTTACAGCCCAACACCGTGCAGGACGTTTGGCATTTGCCAGAGAACACCAAGATTGGCAAATTCGCCACTGGCGCCCTGTGCTCTTTACAGATGAAAGCAGGTTCACACTGAACACGTGACAGACATGACAGAGTCTGGAGACGCAGTGGAGAACGTTCTGCTGCCTGCAACATCCTCCAGCATGACCGGTTTGGCGGTGGGTCAGTCATGGTGTGGGGTGGCATTTCTTTGGGGGGCCGCACAGCCCTCCATGTGCTCGCCAGAGGTAGCCTGACTGCCATTAGGTACCGAGATGAGATCCTCAGACCCCTTGTGAGACCATAAGCTGGTGCGGTTGGCCCTGGGTTCCTCCTAATGCAAGACAATGCTAGACCTCATGTGGCTGGAGTGTGTCAGCAGTTCCTGCAAGAGGAAGGCATTGATGCTATGGGCTGGCCCGCCCGTTCCCCAAACCTGAATCCAATTGAGCACATCTGGGACATCATGTCTTGCTCCATCCACCAACGCCACGTTGCACCACAAACTGTCTAGGAGTTGGTGGATGCTTTAGTCCAGGTCTGGGAGGAGATCCCTCAGGAGACCATCCGCCACCTCATCAGGAGCATGCCCAGGCGTTGTAGGGAGGTCATACAGGCACGTGGAGGCCACACACACTACTGAGCCTCATTTTGACTTGTTTTAAGGACATTACATCAAAGTTGGATCAGCCTGTAGTGTGGTTTTCCACTTTAATTTTGAGTGTGACTCCAAATCCAGGCCTCCATGGGTTGATAAATTGGATTTCCATTGATTATTTTTGTGTGATTTTGTTGTCAGTACATTCAACTATGTAAAGAAAAAAGTATTTAATAAGATTATTTCTTTCATTCAGATCTAGGATGTGTTGTTTAAGTGGTCCCTTTATTTTTTGGAGCAGTATATTATAATTCTCAACATACTAGCCCAACTTACTTTTTTGTCTCTTTTAGATTTGTCTGTCCTCCTGGATCTTCCAGACCCAATGCTCTGACAAATGCCTGTCCACCTGGGACCCTTAGCAACCGCACTGACCTAACTGACCCTGCTCAGTGCCAGCGCTGCCCTGCGCGATATGCCTGTCTACGAGGTGCAACTCTATCTGCTAGTCAATTAGCCAGCATGTTAGCTTGCATATTTATTTGCTCCAGCTTCATATATGCTATGCTAATTACAGTGCATTGACCTATGGCTACATTTGACATTACAAAACGTGTCACCAGCTGCATACTTTTGTATTGTCCTACACAGGTACAGGAGGTTCTCAGAGGCCTCCTCTCTCCTGCTTTCCCGGGCATTACTGCCCACCTGGAACCATGTTTCCTACCCAGCACAAGTGCCCAGTGGGCACGTGGAGTGAGCGCAGTGGGCTGGAGGCAGAGGGTGAGTGCCGCCCATGTCCACGTGGCTGGTACTGCCTGGCTGGGGTGTGGGGGCCGACTGGGAGGTGCAGCTCTGGACATTACTGCCCTGAAGGTAAAGACTGAAACACATCCATAGGAGAAAAGAGTAGAATTTTGTAGAATAGAAGCCCCTATTCTGAGTAGATATTTTGAATAGAAATATACAGTATATATCGATAATGAGGAAGCCATGTATTTTATATATACTGTATGTATATATACATATATACAGTACCAGTCAAATGTTTGAACACACCTACTCTACATTGTAGAATAATAGTGAAGACATCACAACTATGTAATAGCACATGGAATAATGTAGTAACCAAAAAAAGCGTTAAACAAATCAAAATATGTTTTATATTTGAGATTCTTCAAAGTAGCCACCCTTTGCCTTGATGACAGCTTTGCACACTCTTGGCATTCTCTCAACCAATTTCAACTGGAATGCTTTTCCAACAGTCTTGAAGGACTTCCCACATATGCTGAGCACTTGTTGGCTGCTTTTCCTTTGCTCTGCGGTCTTTCTTATCCCAAACCATCTCAATTGGTTTGAGGTCGGGTGATTGTGGAGGTCAGATTATATGATGCAGCACTCCATGACTCTCTTTCTTGGTAAAATAGCCCTTACACAGCCTGGAGGTGTGTTGGGTCATTGTCCTGTTGAAAAACAAATGATAGTCCTACTAAGCGCAAACCAGATGTGATGATGTATCGCTGCAGATTGCTGTGGTAGCCATGCTGGTTAAGTGTGCCTTGAATTCTAAATAAATCACAGACAATGTCACCAGCAAAGCACCATCACACCTCCTTCTCCATGCTTCACGGTGGGAACCACGCATGCAGAGATCATCCGTTCACCTACTCTCCGTCTCACAAAGACACAATGGTTGGAACCAAAAATCTTAAATCTGGACTCATCAGACCAAAACACAGATTTCCACCTGTCTAATGTCCATTGCTCATGTTTCTTGGCCCAATCAAGTCACTTCTTCTTATTGGTGTCCTTAAGTAGTGGTTTCTTTGCAGAAATTCGACCATAAAGGCCTGATTCACACAGTCTTCTCTCAACAGTTGATGTTGAGATGTGTCTGTTACTTGAACTCTGTGAAACATTTATTTGGGCTTCAATTTCTGAGGCTGGTAACTCTAATGAGCTTATCATCTGCAGCAGAGGTAACTCTGGGTCTTCCATTCCTGTGGCGGTCCTCATGAGAGCCAGTTTCATCATAGCGCTTGATTGTTTTTGCAAATGCACTTGAAGAAACTTTCAGTTCTTGAAATGTTCTGTATTGACTGACCTACATGTCTTAAAGTAATGATGGACTGTCGTTTCTCTTTGCTTATTTGAGCTGTTCTTGCCATAGTATGGACTTGGTCTTTTACCAAATAGGGCTATATTCTGTATTTTATTTTTTTTATTTTTTTATTTCACCTTTATTTAACCAGGTAGGCTAGTTGAGAACATGTTCTCGTTTACAACTGCGACCTGGCCAAGATAAAGCATAGCAATTCGACACATACAACAACACAGAGTTACACATGGAATAAACAAAACATACAGTCAATAATACAGTAGAACAAAAGAAAACAAGTCTATATACAGTGAGTGCAAATGAGGTAAGTTAAGGCAATAAATATGCCATGGTGGCAAAGTAATTACAATATAGCAATTAAACACTGGAATGGTAGATGTGCAGAAGATGAATGTGCAAGTAGAGATACTGGGGTGCAAAGGAGCAAGAAAAAAAATAAAGAACAGTATGGGGATGAGGGTAGATAGATGGGCTGTTTACAGATGGGCTATGTACAGGTGCAGTGATCTGTGAGCTGTTCTGACAGCTGGTGCTTAAAACTAGTGAGGGAGATATGAGTCTCCAGCTTCAGAGATTTTTGAAGTTCGTTCCAGTCATTGGCAGCAGAGAACTGGAAGGAGAGGCAGCCAAAGGAGGAATTGGCTTTGGGGGTGTCCAGTGAGATATACTTGCTGGAGCGCATGCTACGAGTGGGTGCTGCTATGATGACCAGTGAGCTGAGATAAGGTGGGGCTTTACCTAGCAGAGACTTGTAGATAACCTGTAGCCAGTGGGTTTGGCGACGAGTATGAAGCGAGGGCCAACCAACGAGAGCGTACAGGTCGCAATGGTGGGTAGTGTATGGGGCTTTGGTGACAAAACGGATGGCATTGTGATAGACTGCATCCAGTTTGTTGTGTAGAGTGTTGGAGGCTGTTTTATAGATGTATACCACCCCTACCTTGTCATAACACAACTGATTGGCTCAAACCCATTACGAAGGACATATATTTCACAAATTAACTTTTATTAAGAAGGCACACCTGTTAATTGAAATGCATTCCAGGTGATTACCTCATGACGCTGGTTGAGAGAATGCCAAGAGTGTGCAAAGCTGTCATCAAGGCAAAGGGTGGCTATTTGAAGAATTTTAAATATAAAATATATATTCATTTGTTTAACACTTTTTTGGTTACTACATGATTCCATATGTATTATTTCATAGTTTGATGTCTTCACTACAATGTAGGAAATAGTTCAAATAAAAAAAAAAGCATGAGAATGAGTAGGTGTTCTAAAACATTTGACCGGTAGTGTATATGTAAATTATTTGATTGTCTGACCGCATTCTGTTCCCTATCAACACTTTTTAAGCTTTTGGTGCCAGCGAGAATTACATAAGAAAGTAGTGAAGATGACTAGCTTGATTGAGCCTCCATCCATTTATTTTTACTCTCCATATATCCACTAGTTCCAATATATCCATGATATTCATTATTTCCTTAAGTGCATGAAGGTGATAGTTTGTAGTGTGATTTCCTTTACGGGTCATTGAATTATTTAAAACCGTATTATAATCTCCCACCATAATAGAGTCTTGTATTGCTTGTAGTCTTGATTAATTATGATATATATTTTCAAAGAAGCGTGGTTCATCATTATTTGGACTGTATAGATTAATGATCCAAATCTGTTTATGGTCCAATAACATTTTTAAATGAATCCAGCTACCTTGTGGATCTGTTAATTAATATCATTACCCCTTTTGAGTTCCTTTTCCCACACAATTTCATCTTAAATTGTTAAATGAGTTTCCTGTAAACAATAGATATTATATTCCTTCTCTTTTAGCCAGGTAAATATTGATAGTCTTTTCTTATTATCTGGTAAGCCATTACAATTATACAATGCCTTGCAAGAGTATTCATCCCCCTTGGCGTTTTTCCTATTTTGTTGCATTACAACCTGTAATTTAAATGGATTTTTATTTGGATTTCATGTAATGGACATACACAAATTGTTGAAGTGAAATGCAAAAAATTACTTGTTTCAAAAAATGCAAAAAATATTTTAAACGAAAAAGTGGTGCATGCATATGTATTCACCCCCTTTGCTATGAAGCCCCTTAATAAGATCTGGTGCAACCAATTACCTTCAGAAGTCACATAATTAGTTAAATAAAGTCCACCTGTGTGCAATCTAAGTGTCACATGATCTGTCATATGATCTCAGTATATATACACAGGTTCTGAAAGACCCCAGAGTCTGCAACACCCCTAAGCAAGGGGCACCACCAAGCAAGCGGCACCATGAAGACCAAGGAGCTCTCCAAGCAGGTCAGGGACAAAGTTGTGAAGAAGTACAGATCAGAACATCCCAAGGAGCACCATTAAATCCATTATTAAAAATGGCACCACAACAAACCTGCCAAGAGAGGGCTGCCCACCAAAACTCACAGACCAGGCAAGGAGGGCATTAATCAGAGAGGCAACAAAGAGACCCAAGATAACCCTGAAAGAGTTGCAAAGCTCCACGGTGGAGATTGGAGTATCCGTCCATAGGACCACTTTAAGCCATACACTCCACAGAGCTGGGCTTTACGGAAG